>NW_006917093.1:4752395-4792689 GCF_000516985.1 Pestalotiopsis fici W106-1 | reverse complement strand
AAGAGAGAAAGGAGCAGGAAACAATGAAGTCTCCAGGTCTCATATAGCAAATTAGTCAAAACCGAACTCTTTCTAAACTTCAGATTTGACATGTGCATATTGGAGAGTGTGTATCGCAGGAGGTGGCTGTCCAGCAGATCCAATGTACTCGAGGATGCCATTCTAAGGCAAAAATCGTTCGCCCTTGAGTTTCAGTCACCTCGAAAATTCCACGATGGATTGTGAAAACTGTTCAACACAGACATATATCTTGGTTCGCCAGTCTTGTCAGTGCGCCACCTTGGGTCTTCTATCCTACCAGGTTGTTGCTCAGCACGCCGAGGCAGAACTCTCTGCTTGTGATCTACGCGTCTGTAAAGCTCAGTACTAACTGTGACAATCGTGACGTTCATGGGCTTTGGGTATAAAGGCGACAGACGGAGTCTGGCATGCGTCACGATGGTCTCATTTGGTCAAGTTGTGCTCAGATAAGCCTGACTCGGGCTACATCAGGTATGTTCAAAGGACCTCTCTGATTACATGACAAGACCCTATCATAGAGGAATAGAGGAACGGCTTCCAACCGATATGTACAGGTTACCTCATCATCACGATCGGCCGGACACTGTCGGTGCGCAAAGCATCATCTCATGGTGTTCAGGAAGCCTCATGAATTGGTCAATCAGAATGTCAAAGCCATTTTCAGACGCCGAACCCTATGCAGTAACCTGAACCAACCCATATTTCCCCTTTGGTGCCGTATCGGATATCATAACTCTTGTCTTGGAAGAAAAGCACATTTACTCCTCATCCTCCTCCTCGTCCTCCTCGACGACGGTCTGGGCAATACGGTCCAGATCACGCTGGCCGGACTGAGTGATGCGGCGGCCACCCTTCTCCTCGTCCTGCTCAAGGACACCGATCTTCTCAAGGGACTGGAAGATCTTGCGGTCAACGCTGCCAGAGGCATCGACGTCTGGAAGTATTTGATTAGCATGCAGTTCCTTCAATGACCAAAGAGGCCTTGTACTCTGGGAAACTTACGGTGGCTGGGGCGGACACCACGGTTCTTGGCGGTACCGTGGACGCGGCGGAGACGGCCAACACCGACGGTCTTGCGGAGGTAGACGTGGCGGGCGACAGAGGCGGCGCGGACGTAGTACCAGTCAACGTTCTGGGGAGGAAGCTCGCGGGAAGGACCGGTCTTGACAGTGTCGACCCAACCTAGTCAGAGCCAAGTCAGCATACCATATCGTCGATGATTGCGCAGATTGACGAGGCTGTAGATGCATATAGAAGCATCGTCGCCAAAGTTAACAAAGAAGTTTGCTACTTACCGGGGATGGGCAGCTTGCCCTGACGCTTCAAGAAGCTGGCGTAAGCCTCGATGAACTTCTGAGCCTGCAGTCACAAACCACATATCAGCATGATTCCGTCACAAGAGTCTTTCGACCCCTCGCGCCTGCTCCATATGTATCTTCTTTGCGATGACCCATTTCGAGGTCGCCCAAGTATTGTGCTTTGGTATATTTATCGCTCGATCTTTTTTGATCTCTTTGGAGGCCGGCTCTCAGGGGTCGATGGAGAGTCTGATGATGGCACCTACATCGACATCGCGGACAGAAATGCCTCCAGTCATTTTGGCGGTATTGGGTTGGTTGGTTGACGTGGGGAAAATGACTGTGGTTTGCTGGGCTGGGCGTTGGGCGTGTGGTGTTCAGAGGATCGAGGCCAGGCTCAAGTTCGCAGATGGTACTATCTTGGAGATTTTCAGTGGATGCGATTTGCTTGGCTTGAGGGTTTTCGTGCCCTCAGAAATTTCGTGGGGCTCGAGGGCGGTGCACGGATCTTTTTAGCCACAATTTGCTTATCTTATCGAGCGGTCCACTCTTTAGACCATACACCATACCTAGACATGGAGTGCTTTCATAGTCCAAGGATGAGAACATTGAAGCGCTGCACGCCATTGAATAGAGTACGTATCCTAGAGTTTATGTAACTACAAATAATGAAATCTTGCTTGGGAATGAAGAGAAACCATTGACCGAAAAATCTAATCCATGAGGTCTGGAAGCAAATCTTGTTTAGAGAAGATTTCATTCAAAAGACTTTCGGGGTCATTCCCTCGAGGAATGTTTCTCACCCGAGGCACTTGTATAGAGTATTATAATGCTACCAACCAATCCCCTCTATTGCTCATAAAGTTGTATCGGAAATATGTGGTACCTGGATGGAGCGAGGTAAACTTGAATGATCTTCATATGCGATGCTCATTGGATATCCCGAGTGAATCGAAGAAGTGTTTAGGATGGAAGAGAAGCAGCCAGAATGGCATGCCATGAATCTGGTGACCATTGTTACTCCAACCGCCTCACTAGATTACAGATGATATACAATCAGCTATATTCCAATACTCGGTGACACAGCTACTCAGAGAAAGGCAAGCAAACAATCTGAATATTTGTCGCATCGTCGCACTTATTGCTATATGTCGATGCTATATAACAGATTAACTACCAGTGTGCATAGTGGACCTAAGTATTGGCGGACCTCACGCTCGCACATCAAACAGGCGGCACGAATTCATCAGTTCATCCCGCCGAGTATGTCGTTTCTGATCTTATTAGGGAGTTTGAAACATAGTAACAAAAACATTTACTCAAGGACAAAATCGACGATCGCATCCGGGTCAAAGCTGAAGTGTATACAGTGCAGTAGTGGAGTCTCGCGAATCCTTGTGTCCTACCATGATAACTGTTGTTAGTTTGGTGTCTTTCAACAACCAATCAGCAAACCCAACCGGGCGAGGTGTCATAGTATAGTGGTCAGTACATCACGTTGTGGAGTGATTAATCACCCACGACCACGGGCACTTCCGTGAAGACCCCGGTTCGATTCCGGGTGACGCCAATTCTTTTTTCCTTCTTTTCGGCCTGGGCATGCATGCATCTTGAGTTGAAGACAATTAGTATAACGCTGCTATATGCTTGTGGTTTTTTGCTCATTCTTGCATTTCCTTGTTTATTATTCCCTCGCGCCATGCTATAATACAATCTTTCGTTAAATTTACTTTTAAAATAATAATGCATCCGATATGCGCATGCGACATTTTTCTAAGACCAAACAGTGGTTGACGACGACAGGCAGCATATTAAGTGGTTTACTCTCGCCGAGTACCGTGCCCTGAGCACTGAACGGTGTCCTTGGTCGGAGTACTTATGGAATGTTATCAAGGTTGTCAAATTACTCCCTAGCTTACCAATTTTATCACTGGCCTGCAAAAATCAACTTGCTCGGAGAACGGCTCTGTCATCCTCTTCTCTATCAAAGTAAACCTCTCGTATCGGAGCAAGAAAGTCGTGGATCGCCGTATTCTCCATTGTCGTAGCTCCGAGCTCGATTGCAAATCCCGTTTCGCCTATGTTCGGCACTAATGCCAGGTCCCAGGGAAAAGGAGATTTGCCGCTAATTTCTAGCGCTGTGATACGCCGCGTGCACATCGCCAAGAAACATTCCACTCAAGAGCCCCGGACGAGCCCACGTGCGCACAGTCAAAGTATACCTTGCGCATAGTAACACTGACCCCCGGGCATGGTGGTAGTAAGCACGTGGACAACAGCAGTACGGTTGCATCGTTCGCAGTCAACAGCACCCTGGTGATGGCGTTCAATAGCATTGAATGGCAGATTAACTGCTAGTCATCATGGGGGGTCGTGGGTTGCGGTATAAGTATTGCCGCAACCCTTGCGAATGAAAATATGTGGTCAGCTTGAGTGAACGTCCGAATAGGTCGCGTGCACATCTTTGGAGCAGATTTGTAGCAATGGCGTCGAAACTCTCTGTCGTCGCCGGACTGGCGTCGTTGATTGCTTGCTCGTGAGTGGGCGACTTTTCATCATCATGCCATTTCGGGACATCTAGAAAACTAACAGCTATGCAGACAGGCAGCCTGTGCCAGTAATTGCGACTCTGTTGAGGCGGGATACCAGTGCAGCCCAGAGATATCGCAGAATTGGGGCCAGTATTCGCCTTATTTCACAGTGCCTTCGGAGATAGATGCCAGCATCCCCGAGACTTGTGAGATCACATTCGTGCAGATGCTGTCTCGTCACGGCGCACGCGATCCAACAGCCAGCAAAACGGCAAAGTACAATGCCACCATCCAGGCGATACAGTCATCGACAACGTCGTATGGTGCTGGTTATGAGTTTATTGCAGACTACGAATACACATTGGGAGCTGACCAGCTCACTACCTTTGGCCAGCAAGAGCTCGTCAATGCTGGCATGAAGTTCTTCCAAAGATATGAACAAATGACCCGCGATACAACACCTTGGTTCCGGTCGTCTGGAGAGGAGAGAGTAGTTGAATCGGCTTTGAACTGGACGCAAGGATTTCACCAAGCACGCTTGGCTTCCGGCGGCAGCAGCTCAGACGGTTACCCTTGGGATATCCTGACCATCTCCGAGGACGAGGGTGTCAATAACACGCTTAGTCACAGCCTGTGCACTGCCTTTGAGGATGGCCCGGATAGTGAGATCAAGGATGATGCTCGAGCAAGCTGGACGGCCGTGTTCCTGCCCAACATCACGGCACGTCTGAATGCAAACCTGGTCGGGGCAAATATCACAGCCGATCAGACCATCTATATCATGGACCTCTGCCCCTTCAATACAGTGGCCAACTCGGCAGGAAACATCTCCGAGTGGTGCTCGCTCTTCACTACCGAGGAGTGGGAGCAGTACGGCTACTACAACACCCTTGACAAGTACTACGGCTATGGCTACGGCAACCCTCTCGGCCCTACTCAGGGCGTCGGCTTCACCAACGAGCTGATTGCGCGACTGACCAACACCAGCGTGCAAGATCACACGAGCACCAACACAACCTTGGACAGCTCCTCTGCCACCTTTCCGCTGGGACTGCCCCTGTACGCCGACTTCTCGCACGACAATGACATGACGACCATCTTTAGCGCCATGGGCCTCTACAACGCCACAGCGGCGCTGTCCAACGTCACGGTCGAGACGACGGCCGAGACCAACGGCTTCAGCGCCAGCTGGCTCGTGCCGTTTGCCGCCAGAATGTACGTCGAAAAGATGACCTGCGCCGGCGTCGATGAGGAGCTTGTCCGCGTCCTGGTCAATGACCGGGTCATCCCGCTCGAGACTTGCGGTGCTGACGAGCTGGGCCGCTGCGGGCTCGATGCATTTGTCTCCAGCCTGACCTTTGCGCAGAGTGGCGGGTTCTGGGATCAATGTTTTGTATAAAAAAAATCAGATCACGTAGGACATGTGCTATTCACGCAAAAGTTTATAATCAATCTTTGAAGATTCTTCTATTTAATATAAAGTCGGAGCGTCCGCTGCTCTATATATCATTGCATACACTCCAGCCGTAAAGGTCACCACTTCAAACCAATCAAGATTATCTCTTGGCGTCCTCGGTTGATCCGGTCGTATAAGCCGCGTCAAATGGTCGTTGGATGAGAGCATGTAAAGGCCTTTTTTGATCATCAGGCGTTCTTTGCATGGCGTGTCCCTGGCGAGAAAAGAATGAGAACGAGGCTGCTTTTCGGTTGTCGACTTAACGGCTTCCCAATCTTGATCCCAGTCTTGATAATGAGATGTGGCTGAAATAATCTCTGTTCCCTGCTCCTTGCTTGGTGCGGGATAATAATTTGCAAAACGTTGCAAGAGTTGTGAGTTTGGTGTTGTGGGTATACTGATTGAATGAAAACCGTTCCCCGAATAGGACTCCGAGCTACGCCATGCTGATCGTGTTCGTCGAAAGTGGTCGTGAAAAAATCGCGGGCGCTGGCTTATGCCTTTCCAGCCTCGGCAGCCCTCTTCTGCGCCAGACCGCCCAGCTTTTCGGCAGCGGCCATCAAGGCCCGCGGGTCAGCGCCCTGGACCTTGGCCTGGCCGTGGACAGCGACCTGCTTGCCCTCCTTGAAGAACATGAACGTGGGCATGGCGGTGATGCCGTAGGCGCGGGCAACGTCCTGTGCATGGTCCACATTCACCTTGGCAAAGGCCAGCTGGCCGGGGACGCTGTGCTGCTCGGCCAGCTTTTGCCATATGGGCGCGATCTGCTTGCACGGCGGGCACCAGTCGGCGAAGAAGTCGACGGCGACATATGTGGTGCTGGAAAAGAGGGCCTGCAGCTCGGGCAGCGATGAGGGGTGCTTGACCTTGTCCGCCATTTTCTCTCCCTTTTTCTCTGTCCCGCCTATAAACTGCTGTGTTTGAATGCTATTTTCTGATCACGTCGGGTAGGATTTTCTTCTGGGAAAGAAGAGGATAGAATTTTGTGAGTACGCGTCGAGAGTCTGCGGCTCGAGATATGTAAGTGTTTGATTTACGACTACGAAATATAAAAATTGAGTGGAGAGATTTGACTCCAAATAACCTCTCTGGGGGGTAATTCGATGACTGACGATGAATTTCGCAAAAGCTGACTAAAGGAAACACTATGCCCAATGTGGCGGTGCTGGTTCGTGATGACAATGGAATGTGGCGCAACTGCCAGGACAATCTAGGTCGTTCCAGGTAGTGATGAATGCTTACTTTTCATTTTGGAATTCCAAATCTTCTCGTATCCTGCTCAGAATCCTGATTTTCTGAATAAATTTGATGAAAAGAACTGCCTCCCCTTCCGAGTGGTAGCATGGCCAAATAGCATGTACTTGAGCTAAAGCTAAGCACCTAGGTTAGGTGCCATATAGCAATGGCTGTCAAAAGTGTGTTCCATATTGAGCTTACAGCTGCGATTCGCCAGTTGACAAGCTGTAAATGTCAAATACATGTGGGAGTCCTGGGCAAAGTCTTGAGACTATCCGCGAATTCCAAAGTAATCTGAAGGACTTTTGGACCCAACATGGTAATGTAGAGGAACAGAGGAGGGGCAGGTTGATGACATTCGTCACACTAGTGAAAACACCACCAATCAACGATAGCTTCTTCTGTATGTTCCACATCATGGCATTTTGACACACATGGCTTCAGACGACTGCCAAATAGCCATGAGCTTTTGATCATCTTCACTAATCATGCTATTGTGTCTTCAAATATCCATTGACTTGGCAGTATCTCTAATTTTTGGCTATTGGCAGTGAAGCCATCATCATGAGCAACATTGCGGTTATCCGGCAAGTGTCTAGTTTCTCGTCGAGTTTGATGCTTGAAGATGAAGCGCTTCAGGGTCACGCGACAGGCATAGATGTGTGCACCCATCATGCATACTGACGGCTGTTGCCGAATAGCCTCATCGCTCCAGCAATCCTCTCGAGTGGTTCATCACGACACAGGGCCTTGCATGTTTCTCAGTCCCGCCCTTGACAGCAGCCACTTACACCAAGCCAAGTAGAAGCCAAGCCAACCCGGCAATCGAGGAAGCCGTCCCCAGCATGCTACGTTGCTAGCTTATACAAAAGCTTGACTGGGTTTCGAGACCCGGAATTTCTCTTCCCTTCTGTGCAGACGACTTTTTGTTCACGAGACGCCCAGAGGGGACAAGACAAGCCTCGATTTCCAGGAGGATGTACGCCAAGAAGTGAGCTGCTTCAACCATAGGCAAAGGCCTGTTGAGCCTGTGCGGTTCATATCTGCGGGAGATCTCGAGACGCCCGTGAGCTGCACTGGGTTTCTGCCGTATTTCCGAAAAGATCGTAACCCCCTTTGGAGGTTCCTCTAGGCCCATGGAACATGCTAATCGCCTTTTCGGCAATTTTTGAGAACAACTTTGCTGGATTTCTAGTAACAGTCTTGTTCAGGATCGACCACCCCTGGCGCCTGGCACCGTGCACCCACATTGAAAATCTGCCTTGGGAAGTGACAGGGTCCTCGACGCTAAACTGCAAGTCGAAACCTGCCCCTTGGGGCCACGGTTTATACGAGTCTCAGTGCTAATCCACCTGACTTTCTAGCGCACCGATTCTATGCTACCTTGACCTTTCTGACCTTGAGCCTTCTTGTTTACATGCACTTTTTCCCTCCTGACATTCGATTTTGCTTCAAATTTCAATCTGTCATCTCTCATCGCAAGTCCGACCATGAAGCACTCGTGAGGGGGATTGAGCTCAGGCCATGTGTTCAGAGTCAAGAGAACTCTCGATCTGCCCGGGTTTGGAGAAGAGGAAGATCACGTGTCTTCATTCGCCTGGGTTTGGTAGCTGCTGTTACTTGTAGGAGGAGGAGGTATTGACTTCCATTGTTTCTTCGGAACTTACGCCGTGCTCGAAATGGACAAACTTGTATGATGTTCCGGATCCACGGCCGACAAGAAGTAAACACTGCTTGATTCTCATCGACTACTGGCCCTCTATTCAGCACGGTAACTTATACATTGTATTATACAATGGTGCCGAATCCATGGAGAAGGAGGCTCTTTCTGTTGGAGTGTTCGACAGCAGCAGGGGCCAGGTTTCCAGCAATCAGACCTGGGGTCAAGACAGGGGCACTGCCGGTATAGCGCCGCTTGCTGCCGACCTGCAGCGATGAAACCCTTGGCCCGCCCACTAACCCCGGCGCTGAGACAATTGACCCTGGTCAGATCTGTCTCATGCTCGACGACATGTCATGCAAGACACGCAAAAGTCGCAGGCTGTGGACGGACTGAACGACTTCACCACGTACCACCGAGCCCCAAAGCCGACGCCGCGCAGCACAACCAGCACTGCCAGCACCGCCAATCTATTCCACAGTGGCACGCACTCCCTCTTCTTCCAAGTCTTCGATGGATTGACCGCTGGCTTCCCTGGAACTGGGTAGTGAACCCTTGCTGCACCACTCGGACCCTCATCTAAGTCACACCTCTCGCGGGGCAGATCTCCAACGGCGCTACCTAATATGCCTAGTGTATAGAGTGGTCCAACGCTCAATTCAGGACGGACCCATCTGGACGAGAGCCGCAAGTATCTCTGTTGTCGCCGGGAGCCAGCGCGGCGTAAGAAATCTCGTGCCTTCTACCAATGTCCTGTGGACTTTCCTCAAGTCATGATGAGGCATCTTGTTGCCCGTCTCTCCTCCAAGAATAACAACAAACCTCTCTGGAACAAATGACATTGGACGAACTAGACTATTCTATACAGTTAATGGTAAACGCATTGCTAGACGTCCAACACCAGGAACAAAGCCGAGGAGAACATGGATCTTTCTGAATATCGTGGCATGCAAAGAACCCCCCCGGTCCCAGCTTGCCTCGGAGGCATTGCTACACAGACTTCTTGGGAAGGTGGCTCTCGAGGTGCACGGTCTTGAAGTCAAGGCCTGGCCCCTTGTTGCAGACTGCGTAGGTTGATTTCATGCTCTCCAAGCTTCCGGCCGGGGAATTGGCAGAGATCATTACCACTTCTGATACTCGGTCCCCTACCCTCTTTTCTCCCACTTCCCTTCTTCTCCCACACCCTTACTCATCCTTTTCGTTCAGTTCTTCCAAGGCAGGCCCTCATTGTTCTGCTTTTCTCTCAATCCACATTAAACTCTGGGCTGGTCTCAATTCTGCAACAGTACTCCTATTCGGCCCGCCTTTACACAGGTTTTACGGTTTTCTCTACTTTTTAATATTATACGCAGGCGTTTAAGATCAACGACTATCAGCTTTCGGTCATGTTTAGGAATCACTAGGCGGCAACTACAATTACAGCGTTGCGGCGCATGTGGCCACGGCATGATTGAGGGTGAAGAAATGGCACCATCCAAACCTAGGCGAGCGGTTCTGGATCGTGGGTCGGACGTGAAAGCGGAAGTTCTCTCGGCGGCAACTCTGAAAGATCGCAACGATAAAGGTCAGCAAAATGACGACTCATCTGGCATCAAGAAATCTCGCGACGGTGGCAGCGATGACAGCGACAAGGGTAGCGATGGCAAGGGCAAGGGCAACGGAGGAGGCAATGGGGGCAGTGACAAGAATAAGGGCAACAACAAGAGCCAAGATGATGGCAGCAAAGACAGCAACAAGGATGGAGGCGGCAGTAATAACGACCACAGCGGCAGTAAAGACGGCGGCAGCAATAACAATAATAATAACAACAAGGGTAGCGGGGACGAGTCAACGACGATTAGTGTCGTGACGGCCACCATTGCCACAGAAGTTCCTGCGGCTGCACCCCCGGCGACGACGCCTACTACCACGCCGACGCCGCTGCCCAGCCCACCTCCGACCACTTCAACCACATCGACCACATCAGTTCCCACCCCAGTCGCGTCAGTCGTCCAATCGACAAGTATAGTGACCTCGGTACAGATGGCAACTATGACCACTGTCATTCCTGTTTTGACTACCTTGCCCCCTATCACAATATCCAGTCAACCTAGGAAAGGTGTAGATGGGCCAGGGGCAGACTTTACACCCGCTCTTCCCGCTTTGGGAACATCGTCATCACTTGGTACAATCGCCTTTACTGCTACAGACGCCACCGCTACTGTCACCGCCACTGCTCTCGCGGACTCTCTCAACGATAACGACAACGGCGGCAATAATGACTCTGGCGGAAGTCGCAACGGAGGGAAGGACCGAGACGACAACAAGCCCCCACCCGGTGCGCTGGATCCCGCAGCAGAGCATGCCCTCATTGCTGTCGGATCAATTGGTAAGCATGACAGTCTGTGTATGACGATGAGAATGCGACTAACCCGTCATAGGCGCTTTTGTCTTGATTTGCTTTGTTGGCTGGATCATCTACCGCACCCTGAAAAAGTCAAGGCGTCGACGTGAGGAGTTTGGTGGAAACAACAACTTGATGAATAGACTGCCTTGGCGTAGGAATCAGGGCAACTCGGGTTGGGACAGCCAAAGCATGTTCATGAGGAATGATTTACCTCCGCCAATGTACGAAAAGGGGAGCCACAATTCCATGGAG
This sequence comes from Pestalotiopsis fici W106-1, assembly GCF_000516985.1. Lineage (NCBI taxonomy): Eukaryota > Fungi > Ascomycota > Sordariomycetes > Amphisphaeriales > Sporocadaceae > Pestalotiopsis > Pestalotiopsis fici. The sequence continues at coordinate 4,781,849 of NW_006917093.1, read as the reverse complement.
GCGGCCGGATTCTATGGCGCCGACAAGATGTATCAGCAATCGAATCAGCCTCCGAGGCTGAGCCGCACGAATACGGCGACCTCACAGCGGAACATGCAGCCTCAATTGGCCCCCGGATCAGTCGTCATGATTCCTGCAGAGCAGTACATGGCAATGAGTCAAGCACAATCGCCCATTGGCAGCGACGTAAATAACACCATGAGGTCACGGATGCCGGACAACTTCTACAATCAGTCGGAGCTAGCCCGCCAACCATCTGACGCCTACGATCCGAACCGACGACAAGTAAACAGAGCAAGTGAACTCTCTTCTCTGTCGTCGGGCTTCGGAGACGGCGATATAATTATACCCGAGGAGTACCTCAACCCACCCCAGCCTGCTGCAACACAATTACGGCAGTCAAACAACTTCATCACTCGCTTTTCGTGGATGAGCCGCCGAGAAGCCGGTGATAGAGAAACAGTCTACACTACGACTAGCGAGGATCGGCCTGCGCGTTATCGGTCAGTTGGAAGCTGGGTCAATCAACAAACAGGACGTTTGAAGCGAGCAGATGAGAGGAGCCAGGAAGTCCCACCGGTTCCTGATCTGCCGCCCATCAACACGGATCAAGGAGGCATGAGGTGACCATCATAAGGAGAGTCTGGTTAGCATTCACGGTTTGAGTCGAGAGCAGCACATCTGCCGACTCCACAATTGTCATCGCCGGCGTCAAGCTCGGAAAGCAGAGGGGCGATGAGCGTAATGAAAAGCGTGCATAACTACATATCTTACTTAGCTGTACATACTGATATCTGTTCATCTCATTTGGTCTCATGCATCCAAAGCAAAGGAGGCCATCTTGAGTCTTGGTCATTATCCAATCTAGCAAACCTGGCGAATCTTTTTTTTTTTTTTAGCATGGCAAGGTGTTGGCACTGGGCAGAAAATATTTTCAAGTTGAACTCTAATGAGCGTTTTCTTTTCTACCTTCATAGCTTGATACTGCTGGGGTACTAATGAAGAAGGAAAAGGTCATTCATTATGCGCTCACAGTATTAAAATTCGAATCCATATAACTATTATTTTATCTGAGATTGCATCCAAAACCATTACTTTTCAAAATTTGAAGTTGAGAGCATCGTGTCGAGTCCATGCCGCCAGCCATATATCTCGTGGTGACCATCACTTGAGCTTCCTTCTTCCTCTCCCAATCTGAGGCACCATCGTGCTGAGGTAGACGAAGCTTTCTCCATCTCTTATGATCTAAATTGCGGAGGAATAGAGAGAGAAACAAGAAAACAAAAGTATCGATTTACCACAAATCAGCATTGAGCTACAAGCCGCAGCCACCCACATACACATACTGCCCGGATTTTCGTTCCAAGTAGCTTTTTCCCTTTCCATCACCTCCTATAATAGCTATATGCCGGGTTGGTGCTACGTCAGTTGGCCACGCGTTGGCCGCCACATTGAAACATGGGGGGAGCCCATTTTTGAGCCTCCGCCTCGCTGAGCCGCAAAAATTCGGTTCCGCAGTTTCCGTTATACTACAGCACTTTGGTGCCGGTTTTGTTTGTTATAGTTACCGATATTATAGTCCTGCGGTTCGATTCAATTGAATTTCTTCGGACAACGATTATACACAGTAGACATTTGCGCGTTACTCTGTTTGGTTTTGGCCAAAAGTGCTCTCCTCCATTGCTATATTACCAAAGGTAGCAGCGATTTATGCTGCGGCGACCTTGGACAGTAGTATGTCTCCAGCAGATCCGGCTTCCATGACAGCCTTGACTTCTGTATTGGACATCTTCTCAACCATCTCTGGCCAGGATCCTAAAATCAGACATGACCGAGATTCCTTCTTTTTCCTTTTTTTTTTTCGTTATTCTTCCCAAAAAAGAAAAAAAATCATATACCCACGACAGATTGCATGATATCGATGAAGAGTCTTCATACTTGTCCGGAAGGGATCTGTTAATTGGGTTTGTCCAGAAATCCAGTGACATGGTTATGTTTATATCTACCCGCTAGTTTCTATAGCTGTGCAACTCGCGACCTGGCGACAGGGTTGGCTTACACCTAGTCGAGGCCAAAGAGTGAAATGCTGGGAATATTGATAGCGAATGGCTGACTTGGCCGGCGGAGAATGAGAACCCTCATTGAGACATGAATCTAACCTAGATGAAAAGAAGGATATGCATAGTGTGCCCTCAATCAGATGGTGGAAAGAATACACGCGTGTGCATTTGGTATACATTGGGTGGGTTTCATAGAGCACCTGCGTTAAGACCCTGTGTGCTTTTACCAAGTGCATAGATTGCACGACCGTTGATGAGCAATATAGTTTCAATTCACTCAAGCTTGGTATTATGAATGCAGGGCCTCTTTCCGTTATACATGTGATTGGGGGGTCTTGGTGCTTCAACCGAACTTTTGAGTTATTGCTGCCCTCTATTGCACTACTTACTACCTCTGTAAACGCCGACAGCCATCTCACCTGGGGATTTACAGAGATCGATGCGATTGGGCGGGAAAGCTTGAGATCAATCGCCAACACAGCCACTGGTGGAAGTGCCCGCCCCCACCACCAAACAAGAAGCCAGAGACTAAAACTAGTGCTGTTCTATTCTTTCCTCAGTGCTTCTCTAGTGTAGGTATAGAGCTTTGGGCATTACGAACCTCTGTACGTACCGCCGAGAATTCCACGTTGGGACACGCCAATCAGTGGATCTTTTTCCAACGAGATTCTTTGCTGCCTTCTCCCGCAGCTCTCAGCGTGTGGCGCAGCACTCATGATCTGCAGTAGTACCATGTAACCCGTCCCACTACAGACAATACGTAATGCGGTGCAATCAGGGTAGCCGTAGCTGCAAAGGAACAGAAACCTGCTAAACTTTGATCGGGAACCCTCCCCTACCCGACTTACATTAGTGGATGTACAGAGGTGCATGCTCCCACTACGCTCCATTACTTTACCTAGTAAGCCCCAGACCCGCATGCTTGCAGTTGCAGGTCTTGGCCTTTGCCAGGCGCCTGTCTTGTCTCTCTCTTGTTTCTGCAATTCATGGACAATTGTCGTCATGTGGTTGCGCTGGAAAGGGAGAGTAAGAGGGGGAAAGGGGTGTATGTGTGTGTGTGCCAGGCTGCCACTTTTCTCATGGTGAGAAGATAGACAAGAGTTGTTTGCTTTTTGATTGCATTTGACGATCACTAGATCCTTTTCTGTTACCGCTAAAGAACAAACACATGCATTTGTTGATTGATCACTGCTGCAAATATACTCGGACTGGAACTGGGCCCAACTCGAGACTTGTCGCATGTAAACTCATTCGCTCACTCAACTCAGCCTTGCTCTCAGCTGACCGGGCATAGTCATCCGAGCCCGAGATTCGCCTGATCGCTTCCTTCGCTTTAGTGAGCCCAGTTTTTATCTTTCTTTCAGACATTCCAACGTTTTTTTTGCTCCCCCCTTTGTCCAAATCGCAACGTCTTTCCAACAACTTCTCGAAGCAAGCTATCTACTCTAAAGAAGCGCCTCCGAAGTGCGACAGAATCCAGGGACCGGGACACTACCTACCTGCACTCCAACAACCAATCCCCCACCCGCCAAAGCTAGAGAGAATACCTAGTTTAGTGGTGCCCTTCTGCACGTGGCTTTCGCCATGCTCGACGAAAATCTGCCAACCTTCTTTTCGCGGCAGACGGCCGACAGCCCTCTCGCTTCTGTGCTATACTTCACCCAGAACGGATCCGAGCCGGCGCCCGAGTATGCCTACAAGCGCCCGGACCCGACTCTGCCGCAGTCGAGGAACAAGTACGGTCTGGGACTGGCCGACGCCCACACGCAAGATATCATCTACGGCGAGGTCCTGATCGAGCCAGAGTGGCAGCAGCCTACGCTCTCTGCCGCCGAGATTCGCGCCCAGAATGGCGTCACGCCCGCTCCCGTTCCAATGATCCCGGACGGTTTCACGATACAGCTCTACGACCCCGATCAGCAGGTAGTAGTCAAGGGCGAAAAGAGCACATGGACCGGCAAGGAGTCGTGGGAATTTGAGATGCCCCAGCAGAGCTTCAAGCTGCCGTCGGCGTCCAAGCTAGATCAAGATGCAGACCCGGCGGGCGCAAGCAGCCTCGCGCCCAAGATCATGTTCAAGTGGAAGAGGGATAGCAAGTTCTCCAAGGACATGACATGCTACATGACGGGACGATCAATGGGCAAACAAAAGAGCAAGGATCCTGACATCACGGTGGCCATGTTCAAGCAGGGGCGAAATGCCGGTCTCACCATATATGAACCGAACCTGGCTAGGGTAGATGTCGAGGACCGAAAGGGCCTGGAACTTGTCTTGCTGCTTGGTGCCGAGGTCATTCGGGACATATACTTGTTTCCTAACCGTGACTCGTTCAATGTCTCGGGCATGCCCCCAACAAAGCGCAAGAACTCCCGTCCCATCCCGGGCGCTACTCCCCCAAAGACATCTTCACCAGCACCGGGAAGCAGTGCGTATACAATGACCGGTGGACTTGGGAATCTACCTCCGGCAAAGACGTCTACGCCCGTGACACAGCAGCCAACGCCGCCCCCACTGGATCGCAAATCGACCGCCGCTGTGGACGCCGAGACAAAGCGGCTACAGGCCGAGGTGCAGAGGCAGGAGCGCGAGCGCGAAAAGCGGGACAAGGAGGAGCAGCAACGTATCAAGAAGATGCTTGAGGAGGAAGAGAGGCAGCAGCGCAGGCGCGAAGCCGAGATTGAGAAGGAGACTGAAGCGTTAAGGAAACAGTTTGGCATGCAAGGCCAGGACTATGAAGCGAGCCGACCCAACCTACCTCCGCGCGCCGGTCCGTCACAACCACAGCAGCTCCAGCCGCCCGGTGCTCCCAACGGCACGGCGCCTCCGCCGAGGCCTGTCAGTGTTGGGCCGCCGCGCGGCTCTGGCTTCAGTAGCTGGTGGCATGGCCCAGCAGTTGGGCCAATGCTACCCCCGCAACAGTATGGCACGCCTCAACCGGCCCAGGGTAGTTCGAGTGGAAGGAGGCGAAATGGTAGTGAAGGCAACAACAACAAGATTCACAAGAAGCGTAGTGTGTTCTTCTGATGCGATTGCGATTTGTAGGAAAGATGAAGTGGAACATTGCGTCACGGGTCTCGAGCAGCATTGGGTTGGCGTTCGGTTGTTTCTCTGGGTGTATATCCTTGATGATTCACAGTTGAGACCATGTTTGATAGAAATTATGTATTTGAATGAAGAACAACGTAAAATTGAAGAAAAGGCAGACAATGAATATTTCTGTGTAAACAAGGCCAAACTTGAATACCTTGGTATCATGTCTAATGGACAAGATAGATATGATGCCCAGTACATTTGACTGAGCCATAACCACCGTACTTGGCCATGATAGGAGCCATTTCACTATTGGCGAATCTTCGTCTGGAGTTGCAAAACGTCGTTATAGTCCCTTCCAGTCACGAAATTCTGCACCTGCCAACTAATCCAGACGCAGCTAATTCAACATCGGAGTTCGACATATAATCCATCCTCAAAGATTTCATCCTCACACAAGGCATCTGTAGCACACATGACAGTCTTCTTGTGAATTTTATATTGTGCCCTAATTGACCAAATTCCCGATGACCTTGGCACAATGTTTTGATCGTGTTCACGGAACACATGAGATTCTCGTAAAAACCAGTGTTCCTACGCCCTCACGCCGACGACCTCGATACTATAAAGGAAAGAAAATTAACTTGAACTTACATCTGCCTCTTACCTTGAGTCTCACTGGGGTTCTTTCCACAAACAAGTTCATCTCAGGCTATTGAATCTTTAGTATCTACCTTGTCAATTCAAACTTTGATCTCTCATCTGATACTATTTCAACCAGACCCAACTGCCCCGACTTGAACCTAACTACCTATTCAACACCAGGTACTCTCTCATGCCACTTTTTCTCTGCCTCTTACCACCAGCCACCTACTACTGTCTTCATTCCCAAACCATCTCATTCTTTCTTTTCCAAAAGCAATTCCAATTTTAGATAAACCAAACAAGTATCCAAAGCATCAGACGAGCCTTCTTGCCTGATCCAGAAAGCCGCTTCATCGTCCTCGTCTCCCGAAACTACCCTGGCTCGTCGAGCCTTGAGTAAAGATATCAGCAGCCAGTTGGTGAAAACTTTTCTTATGTTCCTGCTTCCTCCTTCACTCTTTCTCGCCCGGCATAACAATTCATGTTCTTTTACCCTTGTTCCACCTACAGGACAGGATCAGTTTCCTTTCAAAAGCCCATCGGCCTTCATCCGCCCTTCTATGCTCGGATACTATCTTCGTCCTCTCTTGCCCAAGAATTCACAATTTCCATAACGATAATTTGGCAATTACTGGAACACGAGTAGTTGCCTGTCATTGTACCTTCTTCTGTTCCTGCCTCAGCTGTCTTCCTCAAGCAAATGATCGACTGTCCATCTTTCACCACGGCTTTCTCTTGTAATTTACCCTCTCAACTGCCTTCCGTCTTTCTCGTTATTCTTTTCGACCCGAGGAATTAACCATTGAGTGGAAGAATAAGGCACCAGACAGACCTGCTTATCTATATCGAAAGACCAACTCCTTGCAACTTTACAACATACGCATTCATTTCAGTCGAGACGAAGTGTTCCTCCCTTACTTCTTTCACTTTAATCTTTTCACCCATTTCAACCCACAATAGCCTGCCTGCCCAAAAGCAAAGTTCAACAGGGCCGGCTTTCCTTCCTCTCAAACACCCCCTCCTACACACAGTTGCCATACCGTAATCGATATTGTCTACAAGGCTTCTCTTCTTCATTCAGCTTACGCACTCCAACTACAACAAGTCTACCCACATAACACACCACCCTTGTGCAGTACCGGTTTCTTGGTCGCCGATTCAGACCAACCCACGCATCATGGGTCGTAGCCTCAACCCCAAGGAGCAGCCCATTTTCAAGAACATGGTCATCGCAGTTGCGGGCGATATTGGACATTCCGAGGCAAAAATCAAAGATTGGTTGGCCCTCCGAAAGGGCACATTCGCTGCCGATTTCGACGACTCGGTTACTCATGTTCTGGCCACCGATGAACAGTTCAAGAAGAAGGGTCCTATGAGTGAGTATTTCTTTTGTAGTTCTCCCCCGTTTCCTATTCCTCTCCTTCTTTCTCCTCGCTGTTTTGTCCTTTTGGCTTGATGCTGTGCTGTAAAGGCAATAATGAGATGAAAGACGAAAGAGTCAGACGTGGGATTACCGAAGACCAGACTAACACTCATCTACCACAAATTAGTTCAGAAAGCAATGAAGAACAAGAACGTCAGAGTCTTGAAACCTGATTGGTTCGATCAGTCCATGAACCTAAACAAGCTACAGCCGGTATCCGAGTACTCACACAGAAAGTCTGAATCAAACAAGACTTCTGCCAAGACCAAGAGCCAGACCCAGACCCAGGGCAAGGGCAAGGGCAAAGCCAAGAGTCAGACGCATGAGGAATATGTGGACACTGGTAGTGTAGAGGTATGCGACTTTAGAATGATACGAACTGACGTAATATCTACAGGCCTGTTTCACCTGTACTCTGACAGCACCGAGTTCAAGTATGCAATCACATTGAGCGGACACGACGGCGACAGGTTCACTGTGGAGGTAAGTCAACATGGAACATCTCTGTTCCTTCTATTATATTCGGTAATACATCATGTGAAACTGACCCTATTAATTTCCCCCAACCAATAGCTATGGGAGTCTAATAACCATCAACCGCATCTTTACCACTGTGCGGGCAAGTACTACAAGCAGGGCACGAAGAAAGGCATTCCTTGGCGTATCAGTGCGACTGCAGGCACTTTCCAGCGAGAGTATGAATGTTTCCGTTCCATCTTCCTCAAGAAGACCGGCGTCAGGTGGAGTGAGCGGGTCAAGGCTGCCAACCAGGAAGGCCTGGTCGAGGCTCGTGTCAAAGACAGCCCTGCTTACAACTACCAGCTACCTGTAAGTTCAGAACCATGAATCTCTTCTCTGTCTCGGTAATATCATGTAACACATGCTGATATGTTAAATAGGAGGAGAATCAGCCACGTGGCAAAGCAGATCTGCTTGACGAGTCTGCATCTCTCAACTCCAAGGCTTCTGGTGGTGCTGGCAAGGCAGCCGCCGGTGCTTCGAAGACCAAGTCGGACAATACGATTGCAGCCAGGAACAAGTCTGCTCCTTCGACTCCTTCGCGGGCCATCAGTGTGGACAGTAGTGACGACGATACTGAGTCTCCCAGTCCTCCTCCAGCCAATCTTCCCTTGAGGCCTTCGAAGAATGCCGATGATGACTCGGCAACAGGGGGCAGCTTCCTCGACCACATGAGAGTACCCAGCATGGCGCAGAAACGACCGTCTCAGGCTCTAGGTACCGGCGCAGCACGACAGTCACCGGCTCCCAAGACTTCTACACAAAAGAGATCATCTCTTGCTCCGAGCTCCAACAAGTCGACCCCGGCTCGGACTCTGACTCCTGCCCTCTCACAGCAGTCTGTCTCAACTCCAATCACGCCCAAGCCTGGAAGAGTCGAGGGAGCCGGAAGTATACCCCAGACATTGCCGAGGCTCCCGCACACCCCAGAGCAATCGAAGACCATCCCGGGATGGACTCCGGTCACGATACCTTCGGCCCCGAAAAAGCCAGAGACCGCCAAGTTTCAGTCGTCCCTCAAGCGCCCCCGCGACTCGACATCGAGCACGCCCACCGGCCATGTACAGAAGAAGCTAGCAATGATGCGCGGCCCCGTCGACGAGAACAAGTTGCTCAAGGCAAAAATGGCAACAGAGGTCAAGGCACCCGAGCACAAACCCGAGGCTCTTGGCATCTTTGGCAACGGTTCTGGCATCATTGATGTCGATGCTGAGGAGGAGACGACTGCCAATACCGAGGCGTCGGCAGCAGAAGCAGTCCAGACCAACGTTGACAAGGAAAAGTCCACGACGCCCGCCCTCTCTATTGATCTCACCATGGACGTGGATGACAATGCAGCACCGCCCGTCGACCCCGCCGCCACGGACAAGGACGAGGTCATGGTTACCGATACTGCCAACGAGCAAACAGCCACCACCACCACCACTACCACATCCACCGGCCCTTGCACCTCCCCGGGCGATGTGAGCGAGGATATGTCCGAGCATGAAGGATCCCAGAACGCGTTCCAAGGAGATCACGATGACAAGTACGACGCTCTCGAGAGCTCCCTTGAGGAGGATGAGCGCAAGGATGCAGCCGAGGTCGACGACATGGCCGTCGATAGCGACCATGACTCCGACTCTACCGACTCTAACTAGAGGTTTCCTTAAAAAATAAAAAAAAAAACAAGAAACACTTCAAACTTTATAGCTTGCCTTTGTGTCAATTCGTTTGGCTCGCCGTCTATGCTGTCAAGCCAGCTAGATCGTCTTATCTCAGTTTCGGTTGTTGCGGTGTGGAAAATGGTATCAAATGAGTTGCCTGCTATCCAAATCGTTCAGGTCGGGTGGAAGCCATCACATTAATGGACTCGGATGGGCTGGGATGGATAGAGGTGACGATACTCCAATGGTTTGGCCAATGGCCTTGTTAATATGCGCATGGATTCAAGTTATTCGGGTTTGTAAGCCTCTAAACTTTCAATGTACCTACTTTCAGTAGATAGGACGCTCATCCAAAAATGCAATTGCGAATCTCTTTTCATCAATTTAAACCTAAAGCTCCTAGGATGCGTCCCGGGTTGCTTGGGGGGTATCGTAGATCTGTATTGCGCTTCGCTAGGTAGCACACGTATCGTCGTAATTTGTCCTCGAACCAATCCTCCGTTAATCCAGTCATTGCCGGATCGTCGTGACACAAATGTCTTTCGCCTATCCCTTTTAAAACCTCAACTTGGGCATGACTCCAACGATCAAGATGGCTATGACCATTAGTCCAAAGATCCAGGCATACAGCATCATTCGTCCCCACCAGCCCTTGCCCTCGGTCATCTTCCTCAGTGTGCCCATTCTCCTGCTTGCCGCATCCATTCCGCGCTCGCCCTTTTCCATGCCCGCACCAGCTGCAGACAGGACGTCCTTTTCTTGCTCCAGGTCGCTCTGGAAGGCATGAGACTGCGTCTTGAGCGTCCGCGCCATCGACAGCAGAGACTCGGTGAGCTTGTCTTGCTCGGCCCGCTGGTGATCCAGAATGGCCTCGGTAGTGGCGCTGGTGCTCAGCGCCGTTGTCGGCGACGAGTGCTTGTTACCAAAGAGCTGGGATCGGGCTGTTGTCTCGGCCGAATCGTTTTGCAGCGGGGCGGGCGCACCGCGGGATCGCAAGCTCTGCTGGGTCGATGTGCCTGGTTGACTTGCTGACAATGTGACTGACGGCTCCTGCTTTGGTGGTTCGGGTCCTCGAGTTACTGCCTCTGTTTGCGGTGCCGGGATGTGGCGTCTCGACTCGGGTACTATCGTGCTCTCGTCGGCGTAGCTCTCTCCCTCGGCGTCTTGTTCATCCTCTTCTATTTCCTCTTCTTCCGCGTCGGTCCATGCCTGTATCGGTTGGTCAGAGTTGGTCGAGTCCAAGCTGTCGCTCGGCGTCTGTATTGTGCCCAGAATGTCCTCGCCATCGGAATCGTCGTCGTCATCGCTGTCTATGCTGGTCTCCTCCAGCTCTGCCAGTCGCTCCGTAATTTGGTCAAAAATGTAGCGCTTCCTGTTCAAGTCTGCCTGTGTCTCCTGTCTTCTAGTGTGGATCTTGATGCTCAGGGCATCTTGTTCGAGCCTGGTGAGAAGCGTGCGTGCGTATTCTAGGTTCTGGCCACATGTTTCAGTAAGTACAAGCGCATCAACGAATACCGAGTATCCAGTCAGGGTTTGTCGTACTATGCTCGCCTTATTCCTCTCGTACTCGCTCGTGCGCAGCCGGTGTTCCCTCTCGGCGTCGGCATGCAGGATACTTTGTTGGAGTCGGGCCAGCAGGCGGTTCAGATCTGTAAAGGAGTCGGGATTGGAGACGCTGCGCCGGGGCGTCATGGGAGCTTGATGGAGCCTCGCCATGGTTTCTTGTCTTTTGTCTTTTTGTCTTGGGTGCGCGGAATCAGATCTGTAGCTTGCTCAAGGTTAAAGGGTGTAGTAGATGAGTAGAGTACAGTAGCCACGCAAGGGTAATATTGCGCCGCAGAAATGCGCTCCAAATTGTTTATGTTGTGGTTCGGAGGTTCGTCCCTCTGCTCCGTTTGTTGCTATGCTGTCATGAGCCACTCAGATGTAATGACACCTTATTACGGGCGAGCTTCTGCTCCTTCCTGGCATGATTCCGCTACTGGGGGTGGGGCAAAGTTCTGCATGATTAGCTGCATAAGACCCCTGCTCCCTGCAGATCAGCGACTACATAACCAGACAATATGCACTTAAGCCACATTAGTATAGTCGTACTATAGAGTCTGTCATGTTTACTTCTGTTTATTTTGGTTACAAAGCCCGCGTCAATGATGATTGACTATTTTGGTAGGTGGGCGTTTGAAGGATCTACTATCACCAGGCTACCTGAAACTTTCGAAACGGGAACTCCCATAGTAGTGGATTCTTCAGTCTTTCTGAATGCCTTTCATCCAAAGTTTACCACTGCATTCGACGATTGGTCAATAGTCCTTCCCACCCGAGCCTTCCGGTGCCACTACAGCTGGCCAACTTATTCTTCTTGTTGAAGCATTGGCTCATGTAGGGATGTCATTCCTGAGGTAGAACAAGAAATCGATTATAATTATTGGCTTCAAGCTTACTCCAAGACTTCTTGTCTACTCCAACTGCTTACACCTCCCACATCATCCAAATATGTCCCCTCGTCTCGAGGCACATCTCGAGAGTTGTATTGCAGTCGCAACAGCAGTTGGAAGTTCTAAGCAGAGTTCACCAATGGGAAGCGTTTGAGAATGTATAAATGACGTCTTGTATTATGCCATGATGATGGATCGACACGTCGTGAATATTTTGCCACTCTAGTTGAGTCGGTTCATCATTGCGCGTAGGCTCTCTTATAGGTATGAATGGAAAAACTGGGCGAATTTCTGGGGAAATTTATGTGATATCAATGTCTGATTCCCCATTGCGCCCAGGAATGATAGCGCAAAACATCATTCTGTTCAGGAATATGAAAAATCAGCATGGCTGCACTGTCTTCAGGTGTCTGTAGAGCGACTTCAGCGTGATATATATCTCTAAGTATTTCATAATCAAGCCACCGAAAGCTTATGGCTCATCAGTGACAGAAACAATTTATACAGCAATCCACCAAAGTTGACGCTAAACTGGGCCGACAGCTTCAGTGAAAAATAAATGAGTTGGCATTCTCGCTCCGGAGACAAAGATATCCATGGCAATTTGATCATACTGACGGTGCATGACTTTCTTCGTCCGATGGAAACATGAACGACATGCACACATATCTAGCGATATTCTTCCTAGTTGCCCTTGGTGCTGCCCAAAATGTTACGCATGACTACGTCATCGTTGGTGCTGGTACCGCCGGACTGCTCTTGGCCGTGGTGCTCACAGAGAATCCGAATATCTCTGTAATGGTGCTAGAAGCTGGTGGCGATGCCCGCAACACACCAAACGTGACAGATCCAGAGCGTCGAGGTAATAAGTCTGATATAATCATTCGTATTGTCAAACTAATACTCATCGTCGATCCAGGTACTATACAACACACCGAGTACGACTGGGGTCTAGAGACCACGCTCCAGCCATACCTCTACGACAATGGCACCGGAGGGTCACAATACGTGCCGCGCGGCAAGACCATTGGCGGCACGTCGGCCATGAACTGGATGATTCACAATGAAGACAGTCAAGTGCAGCTCGACATTTGGGAAACACTATTGAACCTGACGGGTTGGAACTACACATCCATGTCCACCGCGTTCCGGCAGTCCGAGACCATGTACGCTCCACCGGCATACGAAGCACAATATCTCCCATACGATGCCTCGTACCACGGGGGCGCTGGGCCCATTCAGTCTACTTTCCAGAGGAGTGTATACACCCTTTACTCAAACTATGTTCAGCCCAGCTTGGAAGCTAGTGGTTGGCCCCGAGCCCACGATGGTAATGATGGAGACGCCCGCGGGCCTAATTTTCTTCCACTGGCAATTGATCCATCGAATTACACGAGGTCCTTTGCGGGTTCTGTGTATACGACGGTTCAACAGCGGCCCAACTTGCAAGTGCAGGTGAACAAATACGTCACACAGATCATGTGGAACTCAACTATAGGCAATGTAACAGCTTCAGGAGTACAGTACATTGACATAGGCGGAACCAACTCAACTCATGCAGCCTACGCGCGTCATATAATCCTGAGTGCGGGTATCATCCAGTCACCACAGATCCTTCAGCACAGCGGCGTCGGCGATCCGCTCATTCTCTCGCCTCTGGGCATCAAGACGATTGTCCACAACGAAAACGTCGGCACCTCGCTCCGCGATCCCCCCATGATGAACTACCTGCCCATCTCCTTCCAGCTCAACGAAAGTGCTGCCGAGGCGGCTAACCTGACCGGAAACCAGTATATTCAGAACCTCATCGATCTCGAGCCCGCGTCTATTTCTCTCGCGCAAGAGGACTATGACGCCGCATCCGCCTGGCTCAACGAGACTGACTCGATTCCAGGGCTCGCAGACGCTCAGTTTGCCATCTTCAAGGAGCTGTGGTATACAGAGCAGCCACTTTTGGAATTTGCGTGGCAGTACCAAGTCGCCAACGTGACGCCGTACAATCTCGTCCCGCTGAGCCAGGGGACGGTGCGCATCAACAGCTCCAACCCGACGGACCCCCCGGCCATCAACCCAAACTACAATTCCGTCAATGCCACCATCAACGGTACCGAGGTAGCCTGGGACATGTGGTTCCTCGCCAAGGCCGCACAGCATTACACCGCCGTGCTGGCCACGGCGGAGCCCATGGCCGGTCTCATTACGGGCACGATCCCCGATTATCGGCTGCCGTTTGACCAGTGGTACGACGCCGTGTTTCAGCAGACTGGCTCGTCTCAGCATCTCACCGGCGGAAACCCGATGCTGCCCCTAGAGGCGGGTGGCGCCGTCGACGCCAGCCTGTTGGTCTACGGGACGACCAACGTCCGAGTTGTCGACGGGAGCGTTTTCCCCTACCAGCCCAGTGCACATCCCATGGGCGTGACGTATGCCTTGGCGGTACGAGCCGCGAGTATTCTGCAGCAGCTTGAGGGCGGCGGCGGTCTGACGGAAACGACTCGGTTGCCGGTAAAGAATGCTAGCATGGCTGCAGTTGCCATGTTTCCCGGAGACAATCCTCAGTAGTATACTGTAATTTTTTCCAGTTTTCTTCAGTTTTCGGGCTGCTTCTACTCCAAATTGGGTTTGAAAGGGTGGAAAAGAGGAACACGATGTTAGGTAACTGCAATATTAAGGAGCGGCCGAGTGGAACAACAAATAAACCTGTGAGAACTTGTCTGGATACATATTAATGACCGACCTACTAGTCAAGGGACCATTAGATAAGACCTGACGTAGAATGCTCAACAGAAGAGGTCCATGTCGTAGAGCCCGCCGACTACATCTGATTGCAATTCTGGATTAAAGCCTTGGTGAAACCAATCGAGCCCAATATGACTTGGATCAATAGGGAATTCCACCACGGCGGCGTCTATTCCATCGACATCGACCGCCTCAACTGCTATCGTCCCACTAACCATTGGCTGCTCATTGAGACCATTTGATGATGCTGTGAGCGGTGATTGGATTAGGAACTGTCGTGCGTGTAATGGTGGATTATGATGCACATACCCAAAAGCTCAAGATAGCGCCGAATAGTGGAGGCCACCTGAGTGCACTTGGACACCATTTGGTTGCCAGGGTCCACGAGAGGGAGACAATCAATTGCTTTGTCCAGTGACTCTTTCAAAGTTGCCTCTGGGATACCCGAAATACTCTGGTTCTCAGAGCCACATACTCGGTCGATTAGCATAACAACAGCAATGGCCAAAGTCGCATTGAAGGTGTAATAAAAGGTGAACCACCAGGCACCCAGCAGCTTGCGCGAAAGCTTGGATGAGTGGAAAATTGTATGAATCAGATCGATGAGGTTTGTGGCCGACTCAAAACACGTACGACAATACCGGCTCCCAAGTTGTAATATCATGGACGTCTCGGGATCGTCTGGCTCGCGGCGCTCCATTCTGTGTAAATAAAAGTCCAAAAAGGGTCGAGAGGCCAGGATGCAGAGATTATGATATCTCAGACTTAGAATGACTCGCAATCGCTTGGAAAGTGAGTATTCTTCCTCGTCTGTAGAAAGATGTTTTGCTGTTATGAGGGTGAGCGCCGGGTTCAATGATGACTGCCATTCCATGAATTGCTGCTCGACTCGCAAAATATCAGATGTCATTGTAAGCATCCCAGTCCCTCCTTGAGAGCCTATGTTGCTCTCATACAAGCTTTCGAGAACCAGCCACATTATTTTGTACAGCTTTCTACCACAAATCAGTACGGATCTTTGGTTGGGCAAATTGTGTACATACATTGTTTCGTTGAAGAACACCGTGCTTAGAGCCTCTGAATCTTCTTGTTCAATATCTTTACTGGAACTGAAACCCAGACCCTCGGGTAGGGGAATCCTAATATAGTTATCTGGAATGGCAGATGGTCGCCCAAAGGTCATACTCAGCGTCCTGGATTCATGTCAATTGGTACTCAATAGGATAACTGCACACTGTTCTGGGCGCACCTGTCAAGAACGATACAGCCGAACCATGTTCTTGCCCGAATTTCACGGTCAATAGCCGAAAACTTTCGAGAAAAGTCGTTCGAATGCAACCCTAGGTGGAACGCAGCCTTGACCGCGAGCCCATGTATGTTCCACGTCTTGACGGATCGATTGGTGCCCTGTAGATACAGCCCCATGAGAAGAAGAGTTTGTACTGTCATCAGTCAGAATTCACTCATTCAAACAACTCGTTCATGTCTCAAGAAATACCTGTTTCAAGAGTCGTTCCGCTCATGGTCAACTTGATACACAAGGCTTCTGATCGGGCAAAGAAGACTTCGGCGCGTGCTGCTCGATCTGAAGCACTGATAAACAAAGTCGACTCGATGGTCGTAGCCATTGCCAGGATTATATTCAACAAGGCAAGCCATGAGCGCCGCAGTGTTCTGAAATTTGCTCGCCGGGCTTGCTCAAATGTGTCCATAAAAGTGGCTTTGTGAACAAAGGGAAACAAAACTCCAGTGGTGGCAAAGTATGTCTCCACCAAAGTACGAGCTTCAGCTGGAGATGGGAGACTGAGTGAATCAGCCATGGAAGTTCCGTTTGGGTGGGGGTCACTTGGCCGGGACCTGGGGGACTGAGGTCTAGATATCGCCAGCGAGGCCGGAGGCGGGGACCTTGACCTCCGGGGTACCGGGTCGAGCTGTATAGAACGATCCTTCAAAACGAATGTGAGTCCACGTCTAATTTTGCGCATGAATGTGATATTAGATGATGGCCCTAGATCATAATCAGCAATGAATGTTAATAGATGATGGGTGCTAGATTGCTCACCAAAATATGCCGAGTCATTCTCGTCCATGAACTCTATTGAGCCAATGCCATCAGTTGCATCGGGCGATGCGTGTGTCTCATCTAGTTCTCCGTGAGCCACTACATCGCTCCGGGTTGAGTCTGAAGTGATGGCATCATTCTCATCATCTTGCTCGTGTTTGGAGTTGCCCCTATTTTGTCTCTTGAGGAGACGAACTTCATTCTCCAAGTTGGCCAAACGTGTTTCGACAAGCTCTAGAAATCTGTTCTTGTTAGTGAACTTATCAGTGTTATTGCTGAAGAAACTCAACAACACTTACTGTCTGGGTACAGGCGTTGTACTGGATATGGGAGTCTGCACATATATACAATCCAAGTCATGTTCTACACAACTGGAGCACTTAGGTCGTGCCCCGTCGCACTGGAATAAAATTTAGTCATGTTCTCCTAATATCTGGCAGGAGTATACACAAACTCTACTCTTTTTGTTTCTGCAGCTGCTGCAAGCCACGGGTATTCTACGCCTCTTCAGGCCGCGCCGTTCCGCTGCTGCTGCTGGGGTCATGGAGACGGATAGCTGTACGCGGAGGAGCCCGTCACTGACCGGCCCCACCGGAGTTATGATGGTGAGCCTATTGAAGACTTTGGATTTGCGATCCAGTTCTCGGCCTGGGCCGCACAGTAATGGACAATCCTCACAGAAGGTGAAGTGTGGAAAGATGCAATTTGGGGCGTGGTGGACAGGAGAACATTGCCCTATCTCCCCGCCTTTTGCCCAAAAGTCGGGGCTTTTTGTATGTGCTTGAGACCGTCGCTTGGCCGGCGAACCTTCCTAACTCCGGCCTACGCACGTGCAAAGCTCCACGCACGTAGCCTACGTACGTACTTCAGGGCGGCAGTCATTCTACATGGATTATCTTGGTTTGTTCATTTGGAAAGGGAGAAAATACGAACTACGACGTGTCATCCTGATTTTGATTCTTTGTAAGCTGATGAAAGGAAGGGAATAAATGGTGGTGGGGAGGTCTAATCGCCAATACTGCCTATTCAGGGAGCATAGTGGACCGACTATACAGAACCCCAAACACTATTTCCGGTGTCCTCCTCCGCTGAGTAATATCATAGCAAACAACCATTCAAGAGTAGCACCCTCATCTTTGATCTACACTGTAATCGAATCTCATTGCATTCGTGTCAAGCGGGGAAATAAATTATGGTACCGATGGGGTAAACGCAGAACGGTAGTAAGATCACCGTTTACTTGGAGTAGAGTCGGACCTTACGAAGGCCGATGTGGTCTCTGGCTATTCTTCGAAGCCGACGAATCTCGTTATTAGAAGAAAAAAAAAAGAATAAAAAGATCATCTTTCCTGTCTCGAGATTGAAACTGAATTTTATTCTCCGAGAAACAAACAGCATTTCTGCAGTGAATCGAATTGATCTTCGCCATGGAAAACTCTACTATTGCCAAAGACACCTCCTTAGACGAGAGCAAACGCTATAACAACTATTTCGTGCCGGAAGGAGACCTCAAGTATGTTCCCCCATACTTTCGAGATACACCCGAAACCGTCGACGAAGTGACTTGTCCGACACGAGGGGAATGGCCATCATGGCTGACTGGTACATTCATGAGGTAAGATGGAGAGATAGTACACCCGAAATTATCCTCGAGCGACCACTGACATACTTAGGATCGGAGCTGGACGATTTACCATACCACTCTCTGAAGATGGTTCAAAGCCCAATGCTGTTTTGCAGCATTTCTTCGATGGTCTGGGTATTCTTCATAAGTTTCGTATGGATAATGGACAAGTACACTATTCCAGCAGACACACTGCGGAGGGAATAGTGAGAAGAGCCAAAAGGGACGGATATGTCTCAACTGGAATGTTTGGGCTAAATGCCAACACGCCGCTCAAAGAGGCTCAAGACCCTTGTTCGGCACTGTTGGGCGCACAAGTGAGTCCACCAGAACATGACAACTCCATGAATCATGACAGAGGCTGAAGGTTGCTTCCTAGCAATCGCTCTTCCTACCAAAGGGCCATTTGGCTCCGGATGAGATGAATGTCAATGTGACGCCGCGAAGAGGCATGCATCTTCCCCAAGACGCCAACCCCCACTCGAGAGGCACCGCGTCCGAGAACCCCGAGACGGAGGAGCTGCTCGTCCATACCGACTTTAACGCGCTGCAGGTCTGCGACGCAAAGACGCTCGCGCCCAAGCGGCTGCTCACGTACGCCGAGATCGATCCCGAGCTTGCGGGTTTTGGCATTTGTGCCCATCCGCCCAAAGACCGCGTTCGCGGTCACACTTTCAACTACATCATCAGCAACCAGGGCGTCTTGTCCATTTTTGCTCTGGACATCAGGGCCAAGCCGGCCAAGCTGCTTTGGAAGACTGCACTGCCATGCCCGCCCTGCTACATTCATTCACTTGCCATGACAGACAAATACGTCGTCTTCATCAGAAATGTGAGCCGGGGTCCGTTTCCTTCTTGCCCTTGTTTTTGATGCTGATTTATGTAAGCCTATCCACATGGATGTAAGCGATACGACGAAGCAGCTCGCTCAAATGCTCGAGTATGAACCGGAGTCCCCGACACAATTCTTTGTCCTCGACAAGGAGACTGGTGAACAGTCAGTGAACCTACCCATTTCCGATTGAACTGTTGCGCGATTCTAATGTTCAAATAGTATATCAACCTTTAGTGGAAATGGCTTCATGTTCTTTCACTCTGTCAACGCATATGACTACGTGGACCCGGCCACTTGCGAGGTCAACATTCACGTAGACCTCTGCAGCTACCAGGGGACCTACATACCGTACCGAGAGTACAACCTGAGCAACATCGTCGACCCGGCCGGGCCTTTCCAAGACGGTACGCTTGTGCGGTACGAGCTATGCAATGTATCGACGCAGGGACTGAAGGAGAAGCCCGGCCGCGTCACTACCAAGGCCGCCATCCCGGGCGTCGCGGCCGAGCTGCCGCGCATCGCCAAGGCAGCATCCATGCGGCCTGGGTATCGCTATGTCTACTTCACGGCCGGCAACGGTGGCGCCTCCCCTGGCACCGAGGTTCCTATTGGCCGGCTGGGCAATGGACTCAAGGTCGTCCAAGCCGCCTTCTTTGGCAGTCTCGCCAAGTCGGACTGGGAGACGGGGACATTTGTCCGGTGGCAGCCCGAGAATGGGGAGAGTTGCCCCTGCGAGCCCATCTTTGTCGGCAGGCCCGGGGCCACGGAAGAGGACGACGGGATCGTTCTGACTATTGTCGTCAACAAACAGGGTACGAGGAGTATACTAATTGCTCTGGACGGCAGGACCTTCAAGGAGGTCGCCAGGGCGGAGATGCCGCAGGTGTACGGCATGGGTCCTCACGGTTCCTTTATTGAGGGCTGACTGTCGAGTATGGTGAACAGGTCGACGAAATGAGGGTGTTTGTAAATGGCTTGTATGCTTTTTTGTCATTCTCTAATTATGAGTTCCTGATTTGGACTATCGGCATCACGATGGAAGAGTGGAGCTCCATCAAGTGACCAAGCATATCCAAAACTCTCGCCAGTTCTAGCCAAGCAATTGCGCCAGCCATATTTCCACAAGCGGGAGCTAGATCTGAGATTTCCACATGTGTTATAGGGGATTCACGTGAGAACGAATCAAGCAAATTGAGTATACCCGCGTTCGTTGCCACTCACTCGCTAGATGTGCGATTTGTAGTGAAACGGATCATGTGAGGCATGATGTGTAGCTACACAATAAAAATGTAATGGGTTGGAAACAGGATGAAACTGCCCAGACAAGCTCACCAGCCTTTGAGTGTTACTACCAATGCATATGAGAGCAATAGGAGCTGGTCACGACTGATCTTGTTCTCGAGAAAACCCACTTGGCTATATCCTTGGATGTTTCTTATTGGAGCGCATGAGGGGAGATCCCAAGGACCCCTGAAATTCCACTGATTATAGTCGAGAGGCGACAGTGAACAATAAATGCCCTCGATGCGAGTTATTGACCTAGATCGACCTACCTAAACCAGTTTGCCGGATTGGTCTAATGTATGAAATTATAAATGAGCATAATTCGCAAATGGGGTGATGATAGAATGCGACGAATCCGCCCAGCCGGAGTTAGGATTAAGGGAAAGCAAGCCACAAGACGCGCTCTAAAGGGGAGATAGATAGGTAGTATTTCGCTCGAGGGGAGCACGAGTCGAGTAAAGATTGGCCTTGGCGGTGTTGGTTTTTTTCACTTGCAAAACCAGTGGCCGGCCTTTTCTCCGGCGCCTGTTACGGAGGAGGAGCCAAGTCTCAATTTGGTAGGTCTTGCCGGGGTTGTGTGCTCGCTTTTCTTATCACGGGAAAACTTCTGTTCGATCGAACTTGACAACCCGCAAACATGCTTTTGAAAAGGGTAACGAAATATTGTGTTGCCAAGTGACTCAGAAAGAGCTCAGAGGCCAAAAGAGAGATGCGACAATGACTGTTCTGCGACGATAGATGAATTCGCGTGCCTCGGTGACAAGCCGAGCACCGAGGAGCACCGTCCGTGCCTCGAGACGGGGGCTGGGAGAAGAGAGAAAAGATACCGACGAGGCCGAGCCAGCACCGGGCGCGACTTTGGAAGGGCAGCCTGAGGAAGTGGGCGAGATGAGGCTGGAGGGCTGCAGGGTTGACGGTCTACTAGAGCGGAATAGACGCCGTGCATACATAATAATAGGTGGCTCGACCTAGAAGACTATATCTTCAAAATGCTCATCGACAGCATTGCCGGCCCTTCGGCTCTTTGTGAATTTGGCATTTGACATATGTCGCCGGAATTTTGTCGTCGGAATTTCAGATTCGTGGTATCGGGCGCACCGGCCAATCGGCACAAATTCCGCACTTTTTTTTTAATTATGATAGAGAGCATCAGCAAACGGAGGAAACGCTGGGTAGCAGCATGTGGTTTAGATACGTCACACAAGCGATAATGATCTGTACCTTGGTATCAGTGACCTTGAGTACACTAACTCAGGTATGTGGTTGCCAGGTATTGTAGGGTCAAGCAGGTAGATAGCGCATCCCATCGCCCGCCAGCGAGCCGCTATGGGGCCCTTTTTGAGGCGTTGATACTGCTGGCAAACAAAGTGGGTGTGGTGCTCAGATCGTCAGAGGGAGCAAAAAAAAGATTGTGTGGAATGAATGATGAATGTCCATGGGTTGTCTGGCTTATCAGAGGCCATGGAATTTCATGTAATCATAATCAATTATGAGACGCTAAGAACGGGAGCCCGCAAGCAAGAGAGAGACGAATCCTCACACCTCCATTATCTCCATTGCACTACAGAGTACTGCCGTAATGAGAAGGCATCTACGCGAGAGAGAGAGAGAGAGAGAGAGCGAAAATATTTTGTCATAGTTCTGCTGCTTTGCGACATATCAACGAATGAAAAGTCTCTGCTGGAGAGGGCAGATCCAGAGTCAGGCTCATACAAGCCAGCTTTGCCAGCTTGGAAGTTGGAGCCACCGCGGGCGCACTGAAAGTGAAGCCCAGCACAAAGAGAGACCCGGCCGATATCCACCGTATTATCCACTGACCAGGGACTCGGCCAGTAACCGCAGGCGATTCTGCGCGGCACTAACGTAGCCAGCACCAAGCTCCCGGCTACCCACCCACCCAGTCTAGGTTATTACTCACCGTGCTACGGTACTAGGTGCTAAAAAAGGTATGTAAGATATTGCGCTCACCTCAAATTTTAACGTCCAGCTGTGATGATCGTTTCTCATTCCTCCTAATCTTCCCAACTTCCAGCCAAAACGGTCGTAACTTTGAGCTTTTTGCATCGCGCATTCTGCTCTCAGAGAAGCCATGGCTTCGTCTTCACGGGCCCTCACCCGGCTTGCCGGTTCTCAATTGAGTGCCAGAGCTCAACCGCAGCTCAATGCGCAAGCTGCTGCTGCCAGAGTCGCCAACCTCACGACGTCATCTGCTGCCAGCAGAGCCACTCTGTCTTCCCCCATCATCTCCAGAATCCAGCGCAACCAGACGATATCCAGCCAGTTCAAGAGGACATATGCCGACTCTGCCCCTTCCACTCCCCCTGCTGCCCCCAAGAAGCGCAAGATCCGCTACTTCAGATGGG
This sequence comes from Pestalotiopsis fici W106-1, assembly GCF_000516985.1. NCBI lineage: Eukaryota > Fungi > Ascomycota > Sordariomycetes > Amphisphaeriales > Sporocadaceae > Pestalotiopsis > Pestalotiopsis fici. The sequence continues at coordinate 4,759,184 of NW_006917093.1, read as the reverse complement.
CCTGGCGCTTGACTTACCTCTCCATCCTAGGTAGCTTGGGCTATGTCGTCTACGATGGCTTCCAAGCACGCCACCCAGATGACCAATTCGTCCCTGACCCAAACAAGAAGACCCTGGTGGTCCTTGGTAAGGCTTCTATAAATCCATCCACTTTAGTGACTCTTGTCGTTGCGTTACACGACTGCTGACACGCGCTTCCCGAAGGTACCGGCTGGGGTTCCGTCGCTCTCCTGAAGAAACTTGATACCGAAAACTACAACGTCGTCGTTGTTTCGCCGCGCAACTACTTCCTGTTCACTCCTCTTCTCCCGTCATGTACTACTGGTCAAATCGAGCACCGCTCCATCATGGAGCCTGTGCGCCAGATTCTGCGTGCAAAGAAGGCTGCCGTCAAGTACTACGAGGCTGAGGCTACTCACATCGATCACGAGCGCAAGGTTGTCAAGATCACCGATAACAGTGAAATCAAGGGTACCATTACTGAGAACGAAATTCCTTACGATATGCTGGTCATTGGTGTTGGTGCTGAAAACGCTACCTTTGGAATTCCCGGTGTCCGCGAGCACAGCTGCTTCTTGAAGGAGATCCGTGACGCCCAGGCTATCCGAACCAAGATCATGGACTGTGTCGAGACTGCTGCTTTCAAGGACCAGGCTCCCGAGGAGATTGACCGCTTGCTTCACATGGTTGTCGTCGGTGGTGGTCCCACTGGTGTCGAGTTTGCTGGCGAGCTGCGCGATTTCTTCGATGAGGACATCAAGAAGCTGATTCCCGATATTGCCGACCGCTTCAAGGTGACTCTGGTTGAGGCTCTTCCCAACGTCCTGCCCATGTTTAGCAAGCAACTTATCGACTACACTGAGAGCACCTTCAAGGAGGAGCACATTGAGATCAAGACCAAGACCATGGTCAAGAACGTGACTGACAAGTTTATTGAGGCTACTGCTACTACTCCCGACGGCAAGAAGGAAACCATCACCATCCCCTACGGTCTTCTCGTCTGGGCTACCGGTAACGCTCTGCGCCCCATTGTCAAGGATCTCATGACGCAAATCCCCGCCCAGAAGGACTCCCGTCGCGGTTTGGCTGTCAATGAATACCTCGTCGTCCAGGGTACCCGTGATATCTGGGCTGTTGGAGACTGCGCTGTTGCCGGATACGCTCCCACCGCTCAGGTTGCTTCGCAAGAAGGTGCTTTCCTTGCCCGTCTCTTCAATAACATGGCCAAGACCGAGGCTCTTGAGGACAAGATCCGCGACCTAAGCTCCAGCCTGAACCTGAAGCCCGGCAACGCTGCCGAGGTTGCCCAGGAGATTGAGGCTACCGAGCGCCAGATCCGCCGTGTCAAGGACCTTCAGCCTTTCCACTACTCCCACCAGGGTAGCTTGGCATACATTGGTAGCGAAAAGGCAGTCGCCGATATCGCTTGGCTCAACGGCAACTTTGCTTCTGGTGGAAAGATGACGTACCTTTTCTGGCGCAGTGCCTACCTGAGCATGTGCTTCAGCAGTAAGTTCACACGAAACTATTCTAATTGGGAATGACTGATAACTAACGAAATGCCAGCGCGTAACCGAGTTCTTGTTGCTCTTGACTGGGTCAAGGCCAAGGTGTACGGTCGGGATGTTTCCCGTGAGTAAAGAAGCTCACAATAATAGATTCGGATGCGGAGGATGGCTTTCTTTAGTGAAAAGACAATCGGGATGGAAGCCCAAATACAGGTCCCTTAATCCTCTGGGTGTCTTGCTTCCGGGTGTTGGGGGCCAAAACTGTATAGACGATGGGTAACGCTATAGACAGGATACATGAACGAGGGTCGTGCCCAACAGGTGTGCTAGCTCTTAAGCAAGCACAGTCGATGGATTGATTCTCTTTGTTTTGTACAAATACACCACAGACTTTCCAACACTCTTGAGATGCTTATTTTCATGTCTGGCATTGTCGAGTTCGTGTTCGTGTCCTCCGATTCCATGATTTGGCGAGGTAGAGATTGTTTTCTGCCATAACTTACACTGCTTTGAATATTTACATAGCAGGCAGCCGCGGCGAAGCAAGGATACGTCAAAGGGGGCAAGTACGAGGGTCTCATCATGGAAGTTATTCACAATGACCGATCATTCCGGAATCCTTCTCCTCCCCTGGTTGACCCTATTCCCTTTTGATCCGCCTAAACGCACATCATCCTTCACCTGGCGAGTCCCTCTGACGAGATCCTTTCGGTGTGTCTGCATGTCTAAATGGGATCCTTGGAAGGAGTGAGCTCATCATGGTATCTTGGATACATTGCCCATAACGCCAACCCTCCCGATCGAATTCCCCTGATCGCCGGCGACGCCGGTTTTCGTGTCGCAGGTGATTGTAATGAAGTGCAATCACATATAGGCTATATGTACACTTTACTTGAGGGGGTCCAAGTTTTGGCAAAGTAGAGGTCCCTAAAAAGTATAATCCAAACAATCAAGCCAGCCGTAATGGCGAGTTGATATTTGAGACACCATGTATACCCCGTATTACAAATCTGCCGCCGGCACTTGACGTGTAGGCAGTTATGGACTATGTACTGATGCCAAGTTTGATGCGACGGGTTGCCGCGGGTCCCTGAAATATTTTAGATACGACAAGAAGACCAGCTTAATCATTTTTGGGCTTGGCGTCGTTACCCAGATATGGGAGGTCACCTTAAGGGGGCGCAGAAATAACCGTTTCTGCCCAATTTGGGGGCCAAGGTTGGAATAGCTTCAAAAATAAGCGCAGAGTTGCGTTTCACGGACTTTTCGCTCTCGCTTTCTCCCCGAGAGAGAGACTGTCTGCGGTTATCGTTGTATTTGACTCTATCTTGCTTTACCGACCCTATCTGTGGAGTTTGGGGATCATGTGTAAGTTTGTATCCAATCCTATCAGTAGGCGAGACAGCAATATCTCCTGTCAATGAGGCTATACCCATGACTGATCTTCATATGCATGGAAGCACAGCGGACCTTCAGGTCCCTTACTAACCCACCGCAAAGCCCGATGGCGAGTGCCGGCTCCATCATTGCGTGGAGTGCTTTTTGGTCTAACATGCCTAAAACAAATTTCCATTATTGACTTTCTACCATTGTTCTTTTTTTTTTTCCTTTCCCAAAACCCAACAAGACACAACAAGACGACAATGAGCACAGCGCAGCCCCTGGAACCGGTGTAGATCCTCGGGTTTTTATTATTTGTCCTTTCTCATTTAATTATCCGCCAGAAAATGGGCTGAGCTAGCCAGATCGCAGGGCTGACTGGACTGCGGGAAGGGGAAAAATAGTACAGTACGTGGCGGTAAAATAATTTCAGGTACGGGACGGGTATTTTTGCTGATCACTGCTTGAATAACGAGGTTTAAGTTTCGCGATGCTATCACGAACTTGGCCTGGTTCAAAACCACGTACTTCAAAAAAGCGCAGCGGAGGCTTGGAAGCCGCCCTTGACCCCGAGCGGATCCCCCGGAGTGGACGAAATTCCTAACCCCCGTCCCGACTTCTCCATGCCTATACCATTTCAGGCCGAGCGTTCTTTTTTGTCTCTATGGAAAAAGGAGCTCAGATTCCAAATTCTAGATCCAGCACAGGCCAATAATACATGGGGGCCTTTTTTTTCTTTCTTTCTGAGATATGATCTGTGTGTATTTGGGTTTACAAGTCGCCTTTTATTATTGCGGTAATGCTGCGTCCGCCAGTAGAATCCCTCTGATGCCCTGTTTTTCCGCTCTTCGTATTGTTTCGAAGGCTTGTCTCCCAAGCAGGCCAAGAATCGGCACTGTAGGAATACTGGAAGGATGAAATCCAAGCCTACCATGACGGACAGACCGAGGAGGATAACAAACAAGCACGGCAAGTCTGCTACAGATTGAGAAAGAACGGCAAACTGCCGGCCCTATGCCCTACGGTATTAGTCATGACTCAGCGGAAATCTGAGGAAGAAAATCTCTGAGACGAGTGACAGACATGTTTGTCTGTCTTTGAAGCCGACATCCAAGAAGGCGGGAAACTGATGTCGGCTTACAAACCTCATAACCAATGCCGTGCTCCACGCCCAAGACCCTTGGGCGGCTGCCGATTCGTCCATGGAATCAGTTATATGATCTTCAAATCTTTCTCTCATTTTACCCCAGCCTGTCTGCCAGCAAACCAGCCCAAAAGAGCACTAGGCTGAGTTAGCTGGCTAGATTCCCGTTGGGCTTTTTTAGCATGGCCGTTGTCAGGAAGAAAAAAAGACCAGGGTAGGCAATGTAATCGTGGCTGCCAAATGGTACTTTGTCTCTGAAATTATATCGCGAAACTTTAAATCTAACCGCCAAGCAAGTCTTGATCTCTCCCTCCACAATCCGCAGCCCTCCCAAGCGTCCCTTTACAAGATTGAGAGACCAGGAGACCCCGTCCATCTGTCAAAGAAGATTCTCGTCGAGGGTTGAACGCCTCTTGGTGCCCTGTTGATTGATTTTCGTCAATTTCGAACATAGCAAATGCCTGCTCGCGGATGGACACTTTTGACAATGACGAACGAGGATATGTGGGGTATCGGCCGGGTGTCGCTACCTATACGCCATGACAACAAGGAGAGCCTCGTTTCACGACCGTGTTATATAGTTGACCAGTAAACTCTACCGTCCTGCATTCACAGACATCAGACCACGGCAGTCACCAAAATCGACAAAGTCATGACGACAAATCGACTATAATTCAACACTTTGGGAATCAACCAGGTATCATGAGGATATTATATATATAAAGACAACCCACAAGGCTATCAGCAAACGACACTCTTTTCGGACATATACACTCAGAGACACTCTCTTCGAATAATCTTCTCTCTTTCACTTGGAACAAAAAAAAAATCTATATATAAATATTATCAGGTATGGCTCATCGGCTGCCTGCCTCATACTTTGACTGGCCATCGCCAGCCACAGAACCAACAACAAAGGCTTCAAAGCACACTTCCCTCGATCTGTCGGGTAGTGTCTTTCTCATTTCCTCTGCCGGCAATGTTCTACGACTGCCCATCCCGAGCGATTCGCCGCATGATCCTCTTGCCTGGAGCTGGCCTCGGCGGATCGTGGCGTTTTGCTGCTTGCAACTCTTTTCCATTGTTGCCTCTTTTGAAGTCAATATACCAGGGACTCTGATGCCTGCTTTCCACGCCGAGTTCGCCAAGGATGTACGTGACCGTACCATCTTCTTCTTTTCTTCTCTTCCCACAAAATAAAATCATGAGCTAACGGATGTTTTGTCTTTGATCAGGTCCCAGCACCTCTTAGTATTAGTTCATTGTCGTCAGCCCTGACGCTCGGCGTCGGTATAGGCTACCTCGTCAATATTCCCCTCGCCACGGCCATTGGTCGGCGGCCGGTCGTCATCATGTCGGCACTCATTACGGCGATAGCGACGCTCGCAGCTGGACTGGCGGGCAGTTTTTTGCAGTTACTCGTAGCCTTGGCTTTCCAAGGTTTTGCAGTGGGTGGCACTATTGGCATGGTTCGTATATACCTCTCCTCTCCTCTCTGAACACCCCCTCCTTGACTCTTGACTTTGGCTGACATGTTCTGTTCTTCCTTCGCTGTAGTGTCTAGTAATGATCTTGGATGCCACGTTCATCCATGAGAGGCCATATGCCCTGTCACTTTACTGGTCTATTGGCTCGGTGATTATCAAGCTGCTGACCCTACCAATGCCTTACATCACGTCGCTAGCCACAGAATGGCGGACTGTGTACCAGGTCTGGTTCGCCGTCTCGTTGGTCTCGCTCGTCTTCTTGGTCTCTTTCGTTCCCGAGACTTTTTACATTCGGCCCCCTGTGGCCTTTGACGGGCGCGTTCTGGTGCAGAGCAGCACCGAAAAGGTTCGCATCTACGACGAGTGGGACGGGGTACCCGAAGACCAACAAGAAGTCGCCTCCATGTCGGAACAACGAAACAATAAGAGCCAGCCATGGGCCGACCGCTTCAAGGTACTCCGGGCGCAGGGAACCAAGTGGTCGTCGATGAGGACAACGTATGCCCAGATGCCCTTTTGCTTCATCAACCCGCTCATCTTTTGGGTCTCGCTGCTCAATGCCTGCCTGCTCGGCGCCATCATCTTCCTCAACCTCCTCCAGCCCACGGCGCTGCTCGCGAGCGTCGCCGCAGCCCTCGACGGCCCGTCGATCAACCTCAACCTCGGCATCAGCGGAGCCGTCGGCGCCCTGCTGGCGCTGCCCTTTTCGGGCCCGCTCACGGCCTGGCTGACGCGCCACCTCTCGCTGCGCACCGGCGGCGTCCGCCACGCCGAGGTCTACCTCCCCGGGTTCGCCATCCCGACCATCGCGGGCTGCCTGAGCGTGGGCCTGGCGTGCGCGGCCGTGGACCGCAGCTGGCCGGCCGCGTGGCAGTACGCGGCCTCGATGCTGAGCATGATGAGCTACAACACGGGCAACGTGGCCATTGTGCTGTGGATGACCGAGGCGTTCCCGCGCTGGGCGTCGGCCGCCCTGGCCGTTGTGCTCTTCACTGGCAACATGGTGGCCTTTGTCATTGGGCTCACCCTTTCCCCCTGGATTGTGGGCCAGAGCATCATCCCCCAGGGCGCCGTTCTGATAGGACTCATTGCTGGCGTGGGCCTCATTGCCTTGCCCGTCGCCTTTTGGGGAAAGTCGGTACGACAGTACATACAATGCCGCTGGAGTTCCTCCGAGAGTGGTGCACTGCGCCCTCAATAAATAAACCGACCCAAAACTGTATTTTCAAAAATCCCTCTCTCTCTCTCTCTCTCTCTCTTTCTTTCTTTC
>NW_006917093.1:4746104-4752295 GCF_000516985.1 Pestalotiopsis fici W106-1 | reverse complement strand
TTATTTACTTAAACTAACCTCCTCTCTCTCTCTCTCTCTCTCTTCTTTTTTTTTTTTTTCCTTTTTGCCCGAATTAGCGATAGCCTCAGCGACTCTCAGACCATGGACAGCGGCCTCTGGCCACTGTTCTCGATTTCCTATACACTCTTTAGATGGAACCCAGCAATCTTTGTTTTCTTTACCTGTAATATATCTGTATTTGGTTGGATGAAGATTCTGCCTCGACGACGAGCCTCGAACCTCGAAATTTTCTCATGTTTAGCGCTTGCTTTTGATTATCCATGTATATTACATCACCCAGACACCAAATACCATAACAATGGCCCTGTATTCCAAGGCATGAATAAATATTTCTCAATTGTCCTGGGACTTTGTTAACACTACTCGCTATGAAAACCATTAAAGTACAATTCAAGACAAAAACAGCAAATCATGAAACTGCCCTTTGTGGCACTGTAGCTGCCTTCTTTTCTCTTAGTAGATGACGGTGTCTTCATCTCCCTTAATTATGATGTCCTCAGTGTCATCATTGTCTCTTTCCTGGTGAAGACCAGCCTTGCTGGCATGATCGGTAACATGTCCGTCAGCAGTCTCAGTAGGGTTATCACGATGAGTGGAATGATCAGACACGAGTTCAATGTCAACTTTACCCGGTATGCTCGTGGGTGGCTCCGCTGTTGGGTCCGCAGAGGCTGTTTGTGACTCAGGGCCAGAATCAGGTGCGGGGACGGGTGCAGGTTCAGATACAGGTACATGCTCAGAGTCTGGCTTGGAGGGAGGGACACCAAGAGCAGTCAGTCTCTGCGCTTTCCTTTGCTTGAACTCACGCGTTTCTTTCTCAACCAATTCGTCTGCATCGCGGATCTGGTCCTTGATGAGAGCTTCTTGTCTTGATGTCAACTCCCAAGGAAGATAGTACTATTGAGAAAAGATTAGCAACCGCGGCAATATTTTTCCTTGGACAGAAGGATGAACTCACGATCTTGGGCTCAGATTCGGTTTGGAGAAAGCGCGCCGTGTTGGTGACATGGTCATGTTTCGTCCGCAGCTACGATGGAGCTGTCAGTAGTTGTTCCAAATGATTCCAGGGCAACATGCCAGGATTGCTACTCACAACTCGCTCCTCCCAAGCAATCTGCTCCCGTTGCCTCGTCGCCTTGAGCTTGGCTAGTCGAGCCTCGCGGTGCGCATCGTCCTCTGTCTTTTGCTGCGAGACTCTTGCCTGCTGTCGCCGCTCAACGTCGTGTCTCTTTCGCTGCTGGGATGAGCTCTTGTTCGTCTGACTAAGTGTACTCAGCAGGCCGCCAAACAGCCGCTTGCCGCGACGCTTCTCTTCTATCGATGCGCTCTGTCGGCGGTCGGTTGTTGTGGGTGACGTCGCCGCCCTTCCATTTGCGCCATTGCGAATGGACTCGGACTCGGATTCTCGGCGCTGCCGCTTGGGCGAGACAGATCTCTCATGGCCACCATTACCAACCGGTCCAGGCGAGGATGCCTTGCGCTTCTGTGTAGTGGGCGAGGCATCCAAAGAAGCAGCAGTAGCAGTAGCAGGGTCCTGCGACATCGAATCAAGTGGCGGTTGCGACGGCGCATCTTGGGTCAAGGTCCTAGGTGGAGACAGTCAGCCAATCGTGAATGTCTGATTCATGTATACTGCAGTTTGAACCTACTCGGCGACCATCATGTTTGCCCTTCTTTCTTGACTGCGCACGGATTGATTTGAGGTATTGGTCCTGGAAAATTATGACTAAATCGAGCGCGCGTGCACATGAGTTGGGGTTGAATTGCTAATATGTTGAGCGGAACGAAGAGCTCACAAGGCTGGGTGAGGACAGAACTACGATACAGTACCTGTTGAATGGGATTGTATTGATAGATAGCTCCATGGCAGCTCGGTACCTGGGCGTTTGAACCATAGACAAGTCAAGACCCCACGTTACGCAGGCGATTAGCGCTAAATTTATGCAGCTAAGCTTGCTAATTTATACAGTGAACGACATGAAGATCTGCTAATTGTGCAAAGCTCCTCCCGAGCTGCTTGGGAGCTTTTTAAGGTACCAACCAACGTCAACCAGGTCCCCTCTGAGAGAAAGCGCCAGAAAACAGTGGCGAGGCTGAGAAATCGACCTTTGGCGGAAGTTTGAATAATCATTGCGCATCTCTCGTTTCCAACCTGGACTGTGACACTTCCTACTTTATTTCCTGCCGGTCAGATTCATTTCTTCGAATCCTGATCATTCGCACATTCTTTCAAAATGTCGCGTCATCATCCGTAAGTCTGTCTCTGTACTTCCCAACACCAACAGTCCCCTGCCCTCTCCTCCTCCTCACCAGTGCTTGATCCTCGAAAAGAAGCTGAGCTAACGCGTCTCCTCTTTTTCTCCTCCTAATAGTGATCTCGTAATGTGCCGAAAGCAACCCGGCATCGCCATCGGACGGCTCTGCGACAAGTGCGACGGCAAGTGCCCAGTGTGCGACTCATACGTGCGGCCGACGACGCTGGTGCGCATCTGCGACGAGTGCTCATTCGGCAACTACCAGAACAAATGCGTCGTGTGCGGCGGCGAGGGCATCTCGGACGCCTTTTACTGCTTCGAGTGCACCCGCCTCGAAAAGGACCGCGACGGCTGCCCCAAGATTATCAACCTCGGCAGTTCCAGGACCGACTTGTTTTACCAGAAAAAGACAAATCGCGGTGCTGCGTACTAGACACGGCGTGCCCGGGGCTGGGCTTTTCCCGACTTGTTTATTTGCTGGTGTTTGAGAAAGGGGCAAGAAGGAGACGAGGAATCCGAGGCGTCATGATCATGGGGGGGAAAGTATGACGATGCTCGAGATATTTTGCATCTTCATGGCGTTCCGGACGAAGGGTTCAATTTCGGCAGAGATTTCGACAAAAAGACCAATATCGATACCCCAAAACTTTGTGCTTTCAAATTAAAATGACCATATTTGAGATTGTACATTTGTTTGACACATCTGCTGCTCAGAAATAGCATCACAGATGACCATCTTGCGCTGGGCTATGGCTATTAGGACTTGTGATATGATGCTTGCGACTATGCCTACTTTGAAATTGAAGTGTGAGGTGGATATTGAATAGAATAGAGATCATGCATGCTACCACTGGAAATACAACCTGCTTAGGACCGCAACGCCAGAATGAAGAGACAAATTGCCGGAGCAATGATAAAAGAACAACCGCCGGGTGTCTGATTATCAGATATAACTGACCTTGACGCCCATGCCTGCGGTGGCCTTTACCTTGTTCCATCCGGTTCCTAGGACTCGAGTGATCCTCTCCCGGATTCTTTGGTTGCCAAACATTACTATTAATCCCAGGAGGAAGGCAATGAATCTCATCAGCATCATTGGGTTTGTCTTGAGCGACGCCCCCATCTGCTCCAGGACCGCTCTCAGATTTGCGAAAACCATCGACGCCCTGGCACTAAAAGTGGGAGATTTAACCGCCTTTCCTTTGGCAGGCGGCTTTGGCTTTGATAACGCGGAAGACTGCGCCCGTGTGCGTCTACCTTTGCTGGAACCACCGACGCTGGGTGTGCTCTCGATGCCATAATCGATCTCGCTTCCTTCACGCCTCGCGCGTTCCTCTTCTATTCTTTTTCTTTCCCTTGCTTCGTTTTCGGCTCTATACCTCCTGGCCTCTTCCAAATCTTGTCTCAACTGATCGTCTTGCCTTTGCTTTTCCTCCCGGTCTCGGCGTTCTTGCTCTTGCTGTTCTTCTTGCAAACTTTGCAATGCTTGCAAAAAGGCGTCTCTACGCTCCTCGTCCAAAACTGACGAGACACTGATAAATTCCCGAGCGTAATCCCATTCGTTATTTCGCAACAAGACATGCAGCGTGTAAAGCTCTAGAATTTTGACCCTCGAGTTCAGATCCCGCGGCGTATCGGCACCACTAGTTGCCCTCCGAGCTTTTGCGTGAGACCCTTTCCGTTTGTGTTCGCGCGGTGACTGCGACGCTTCCAAGCGTTGTGCCAGATCTAGGTTGGGCTCTTGTGAAGCAGCCAGGTAGCTCTCTAGTCTCTTCTGATTCAGCGTTTGTGAGTGTGCGTGCGCGAGCAATAACGTTGCGCTGTTTGACGATACATTAGTAATCAACAAAACCTGCCGAATGGGTAGCCAGACTTGACTTACAGGTTTATCACAACGTCCGAGTCCACGTCCCCTTCAACACCATGGTAACCATTCCGCACAACCTCTTCCCAGATACCGCCATCTCGTACCTTGGTGCACAGTGCTCTCCAGTCTTGAGCACCAAAGGCTTCCTTTCCCTCATTGGGCTCAAGTTCCAATACTGCATTGAGAACTGTCAGGTACAAGCTCCAGACCTTGATTCGCGTGGATCTGCTAGCTCTCGCGATCGGTGCCGGCTCGGGCGCGTCACCTGCCCCGTCCTCTGGCGGAGGTGGCGTGACAAGCGGCTGGATTGTAGAGAGCGCCTCGGGAAGGCGACGTGTGAGAAAGAGCTGCGAGGCTTGGCGGTATGTCTTGGAGATGTAGTTGGGTGTCGGCCGAGTCAACGTCGAGGACGACAGTGAGCTGATGGAGCTCGAGAGAAGATTGTGGTGAGAACTGAGGCCAGACTCGGAAGTTGGACTAAGCGTCGCCGAATATGCAATGTTGCTGGACGTCATTTCTGCAACGTCTGTATTGTTTTATTGTATTTGTTTTCCTCGTCACGATCGCTGTATTGTTGGCTTTCTGGTCGCGCTCGTATGTTTCCCACTCGGCTGCATTTATTGTACTGTCGTGGACCCGCCGGCGAGTGATATTCTGGTTTGCGCAGCTGCAGGCGAGGGATTTATCGTTCATTCATTAGTCAATTGAACAAAAGAAAAGGTAATTGAAATAATATCTTGTGGTAAGGAAAGATGCAAAGTGTTTTTTTGTCGAAGATTGGCCCAAAGTCAAGTCCCAAGTAAGAAAGTAAAGTAAAGTCGAGGGCTGGCATGTGGATGTGCTCACAGTAAAGTTTGGCTGCCCAGTACAGGCCGGTCGGTACCAATAGAGCTGCAGCTACCTGTGCTCTTCAGCAGCCCATTTTGCCATTTTACTCGGTGATTGCGGCCCTGCAGCTTTCTAGCCTCGGCTCATTCGGGGGGGACATGGGGGTGGGATTGGAAGGCAACTCGCGAGTGCTGCGCTGCAGTCCCTCGACTCCACGATCCTTCCCCGTAACGGTCATCGAGGCCGCGATTAGTTTAGGCCAGCATCTCCACCAAAACACGTCCCATTTTCCGGGGAAGTTGGGAAATTTTGCAGACTCTTGTGGTGATCTCTGCTGCCATGTGACAATGCAATTAATCAAGTGCACAGGGGGGAGGAGACCATTTAAACATAATTGACAGTATTATAGACAAAAGAAGACAGGCCGAACTGTCCGACGACTACTCATGTCTCACTGCCAAAGTTATAGTGATTCATTGTGTTATTCGTGAGGCTCTCCTTCGCTATCATGATCGTCTTCTTTGCGAGCTCCACATTGAATAAAATATCCAGTCACTGCTGGTCCGACTTTGCCTTGGTATATTTTACATCCGTCTCCGCATTCATCATTGATAATGATCCGTTACACGAAATCTAGGAAAGATTGAGCCAAACATGGCTGATCATGTACAACTTCACGATGTCCGGGCTTCTTCGTAATGAGGTCGCTTTGCATCGGAGCATATCTAGAAAGACTTGGCTTCATTAAATGCGGCATGTTCGCTTGCTCCCATTGGCCAGACCCCTTTTTCTGTCATGTCCCGTGGCCCCGACGCCTATTACCAGGATGACCGTGTACCTCCCTTCTAAGATATTACCTGGCGATTCAGTCGTGGCATTGCCTATTATCCACCAGCAATTTTTATAATCATGATCTGCCAAAGGCAGGCTCGGCAGGTAGTAAAAAGGAAAGTCTGTTGCTGATGCTGCTCTGTAAAATTTGCATCTAAGAAATAGATCCCACGGCTGTGCCATACCAAGCGAGACTACGCGGCTCTAGTCTCTGTAGGACCTCTACAGAGACCGGACTTTTATATCCGTGCCAACCCTGTTTTACACCAAAAGTCACCATATTCAAGTGTTCACCAATAACCTGAAAAAAATCGTAAAATTAAGCTAGAACCAATAATCTATTTATATTTAATAGAAGAGCATTTTGTATTATTTGATCTTTCTATTCT
>NW_006917093.1:4626282-4746004 GCF_000516985.1 Pestalotiopsis fici W106-1 | reverse complement strand
GCTGGATCTGGAGAACGAAATCGATTGAAGCCTCAACAAACTTCCCTTCCGTCTCTCAGCCCTGAGCACTCATCATGGCATAATTGTAAAATCTTGCGAACCTGCCGGTGCCTCACAGACTATATTTCCAGCTCTACAACATCCCAAAACCTGAAATGTATGCGCTCGGTCCCGCTGCAGCAATGTTACTGAGCTCCTGGAGTCACCGACTGAAATATCCACTTCACTTCCACGACATTGGACGTAGCAATGAATGCTTCAATCATGACAGAGGTCATCTGAAAGAAAACTGAATCTGTTCCCTCCATAGATTGATTATTTCATTTGTGACAAAACGGGCTTGGTGTAGGACTGGGTCTGCTTTACACCGGATTTGTATTTGGTAAGCATTCTATGTACTGCAGCAGCAAACAACATTGAATTTGATACAGCTCGTGCCTCCCCGCCTAGAGCAAAGCTTCGCCAACTCAGGCTGTTGGAAGGTGCAGTTAGCAGCTACGGAAGGGATAAATAAGAGCTTTCAGGGCACCACAGGGAAATCTTCTTTTCCCCAACATCAATTCACCTACATCTCTTTTTCTTGGAATCTCTGCTCTGTCCCGTTCCAGTTCTTATAGTTTTTCTCAGGCTGTTCAAGGCCAGGGGGGTCATTATGCCGTTTGACGCCCTCGTTATTGTCTGCCCTTGATATATGCCCTCGTGGTATGCTATGAAGTAAGTTTTGACATCTTTTGTTATCTCCCTTATATTCTCTTCTCCCTTTTTTCTCTCATCTTTTCCTTCTCTCTTTTTCTTTCTCTTTTCCTTTCTCTTAACTGTATCTCTGACGAATAATCGTACAAGACGATGACGATGAATGAAAAAGCTACGAGATTGAGCACCTGGTCAATCGCCGCATCAACCGACAGTACGGACGCCCAAGCCTGGAATACCCGGTCCGATGGAAATGATACTACCCAATGTACGACTAATGGTACCCGCGCGACCACCTGATGGAAAATGCTGCGGAGCTCGTCAACACCTACTGCCGTCGTGGACGACGAGGAGAGCTCTTTCGAGAGCGACGGTTCCACACTCGTGGAATGGGATGATAACGAGTACGACGCAGACGATGAGCAGTCCGAGGTTGACAGCTCTGACGAGTCCGATGGAGACAGCTCGGACGAGTCCTCCATTGCCACTGTCGATTATAACAATAACGGTGGCTGGGTTGCCTTGGTCGACGAGGACTTCGTTCTGAGCAATTGGATCGATGAGGCCTTTAAGCGGTGCCCTCCTTAAGGCGCATTATATGCCAACTACAACAATAGATCATCATCTAAATAAATAACAAGCCCCAGAGCAGCTTCCCAAAGGATGGAAAGGGAGGAGAAAAGGAGAGAGAGAAGGTCTTTTCTGTTGTTTCTTTCTGATTTCGACATTACTTGTTTCTGTATTACTTGATACTACGACGAACTGCACAAGATGATGGCCGAAGAATTGAAGACAAAGCACGAGGGGCCAGACCAGCAGCCAATTGAAACAAACGAGGAATGGAAAATTGTGGATAAGATACTAAATACGAACGTTTTTCTTTCTCTTTTTTATTTCTTTTAATTGGGTTTCTGACGATATAATGTGCCTTTTGATGATATTTAATTTCAAGGATTCCAATGCGACTCTGGACGAGTCGATGGCGACTTGTGAAAAGACTTGATATGATGATTACGGAGACAAATTCTGACTTTAGACTTCCCTGTGGTGTCTGTGGTTAATGTACTTGGATTAATGCAAGCGATTAGATAGAGCGAAAACAATACTTCTAGACACCTTCATACCAACTGGCAATACGTCAACTTCCAATTTACAGCCTTTTCAATACAATATGTGCTCGGACCAAGTTCTCAAAATGACGATGAAACCAGAGCCCAGCTATCATCGAAAAGCACAAATCGGGGCCAACGGCGTTACTTTCAAGATTCTGTAACTTCGCTGAAGGCACCAACTCACCGTCCTTATGATTACGGCAAAAGAGGTTCTAGGTCTTTTGAATAGAAATGGCTATAGACCACATGAGCCGGTAGTTTCTTGTATATATGCCATATATCACTACGGCGCGAATGTGCCAAATCTACTAGGTACATGACATACTCAAGATGACTTAAACAACAACTAGCATCCAGAAAAAAAAAATCGAGGCTCACAAAAGCTCTAGTCTTTGATTCCGTCCCACTTAATATTTATGCAATAGTTGAGCAATGATTCAGTTGGGATATAAAATCTTGGCACATTGCATTTCTTCTCCAATGACCATTATATCAGTATAGTAGTCCATTCAGAGCAATAAGCTCCAAGGATCCAAAAGTTTTAATAAAGGCCCAAATACCAGCCTGGGTGTAAAAATGATATCCCAAAGCTAGTATGATGGAATAATCTGCACCGCATCATATATACCGAGCTGAGTTTTAGATGCCGACACATGTATATGGTTGCAGCCAGTCGGTGTTTTAAGAAAAAGAAAAATGTTGAAGTAACAAATGATGAAGAAATACCAAAAATCCTGAGATAACATCAAAGTCGTACTCCACCACCAGCTGGTTGCATCGTTTCTGCCCTTGTCAACTTCCAGGCGATAGTATCATAAGCCTTACGAGTTGATCAAAATTCTCAGTAGTCCCTTATTAAACATGCTCTATTCCAAATCATTAATTGAAGGTTTTGTATCTTAGGTTTCAACCTATCCGTGGTCGCGACATACGTAGCCTTGTAATCACCTGCCCCAGAACGAAGGATCTAGTAGAAAACCTCTGGAACTTCCCATTCCTTCATTGCTTGTTCCCTAGCGTGGCAGTGGTGTCAGAAATAAGCCTCCTCCGTCCCCGGACGATACCATTTGGGCCAGCCAAGAAAGAGTTCGGCCGCGCCAATTTTAGATTCGGCTGCTGACAACAGTTATGGGTTGCGTTGGGGCCAAAACAGGGGACTAACACCATAGAGATGTGTCTAGGACAACTCATGAGCCTTTGTACATGGAAGATGGCCATTCATATGTCAGCCCTAAAGTTAGAATTTGCCGTTGGCACTTTGCCCTTCTAAAGATGGATTTTTATAAATACATGCCATGATCAGTGGCGCGCCCATCCTGACTTGTGACTTCTTTGCAATCTTCGTCTTGACCTACTTTGACGAGCAAACTTGAAGCATACCCAGGAAAAATGGCGCCAGTATCACTCGCTCTGAAACTCGCAGTTGCTCTGCTCATGATCATCTCCATCATTGAGCTGAGCTTTGTCAGCGCTACGGTTGGATGGCTACACCGGACCGCCAGCAAAGGTTTCCACTTCATCTATGACGGGTCGACCTATCCCCTGGCCGGCATGCCGCAGAACTTCTTGACCGACCAAGGCCATACCAGCAACGGCGCTGCCGGCACGGCCTTTGTCCTCATCGGCCTCGGAGGCATCATTTCCCTGTGGATTAGAAGCAGGACCCCCTACCAAAAGCGGTCTTTTGCCATCTACATCTACTACCTATGGATTGCCCTGCAGATCCCGGCTCTTCTCCTCACCGTTGGCGCACTGGGCTACGTCTTCAACGTGACTAATGCCCGAGAAGGACAGACCATCAACCAACCATTGGCTGCCAATTTGGACGGCAGTAAATACCCCGAGGGCTCGTGGACGCCGCAAAACTGGTTCGCGGCTGTGTCGCACCTCGACCTGGTTAGCGGGCGCGGCGATTTGCTCAGCCACTTACACGTCATGAGAGGATGGCAGTACAACTTGATCCCTTTCTTCTTGATTCAGTTGGCAGAGACGGTCTTGGCCTTTCTCGATTTCAGCAAGTGGCACCGCAATGGAGGCAAGATGACTGGTCATAGCGAGGTCTAAACGCTCATTTTGAGGGTACTGCTTATGATTTGTTTTAATCTAAATGGCTGGGAATTGTATAGTCCTGACGTTTACTGGATCCAACCATGTTCTGTGGTATGTATTTATGATACCAAGAGATATACTTTAATGAATGATGAATGAAATTCGAGAAACTACCTGTTCTTGTGACATATAGCATGATATGATGATCCTAGGAGCAGACCCCGCCTACTCATCAACGGTGGTCGATTGACTGCGTGGCTCTCCAGAGGTCTGGTATCCATTTCGAAGGGCTTTTTAAGAAGAAAAAAAACCGGAGAAGGAGATGACAAGAGTTGAGGATGTCCATTGTTTCCACCAAAGAGTCAATACAATCGCGCAAAGCCTGTTTCGCTTGTCTATGGAAGTAAAGCGGGACTCCCTTCTAGAGTTCGCCAATGCTGTACATACCGTTTTGTTTTCTGGAGTAATTTTGCTTATATGAGGCTGCAATTTTTGATAGATCGTGCCTGAGGCGCATTTCTGAGCGCATGATTTTGTCATATAAGAAAGGAAACAGTAAAGAGGCTTGCTTTCCTTGATATCAGTAGAGATGTCTTCTGTTCCGACTGTCAAAAGAGACGCACACAGGAAACATCTTTTTGAAACAGAGCATAACGTTTCGAAAATTTGCTATCTCTTGAAATGTATACTTTGTTCAGGTGTATCTTACTGCCTACCCCTGTAGTTGCAGGCAAGACCGGGGGAATGGCCCGAAACGCTCCACTCGGAGGATCACGAGACTCGGCTCAGTCAAAAGAAACTCATTTCGTATGTACCTTGCCGTTTATCGACAGCCTTTCATTCGACCGTGGGTGATCCACTAGTAGATTGATATGATATTAAATACAGCGGGAGTCACATTTATCGTCATGTTCTTCCTTCTGCAACACTCACGTCCGCGTAACGTCTTTCGATATCAGAGCATCGCCTGTCGGGCATCATAGTGTCTAGATACGCAATGTCAAAAAATGAAGCCAGCTCCGATGCGGGCAACCAAAGTGGGCAGCCCTTGCACCCGGCGTGGGAGGGTTCTATAGAGCTACCTGCCGAAGCGCTATCACACTTTGGACAACTTCCCGAAAATCAGTTCACGAGAGAGTATCAAACTTTGAAGACGAAAGAATCTGGCCAGTCTCTACCATTCTCGTTGCCATTGCAGGCTGCGGGCAATAACGTGACAGACGGAGCGCAGTGGAGTACCGAGGAGCTCAACCCCATCATTCCCCATTTTGCGGACCCGGAACTGGACAGACAGAGTTCCGGTTGTTCAGTGGTCGAAGAAGGCTCTATCCTGGGCGAATCGGGCAGAACTTATCACGGCTACAAAGATGGCACCTCTGGCTACCTTTTACCCAATGACGCCGCGGAGCAGGACCGCCTCGACTTCCAGCACGCCATGATGGCTCATCTCTGGGACGGCCGGCTGGTGCTGGCTCCCCTGCCCCGAGCACCAAGATTGGCGCTCGACGTTGCGACGGGCACGGGTATCTGGGCGCTCGAGTTTGCCCGTGCCAATCCCACTTCCTTTGTCGTCGGCACGGATCTAAGCAAGATCCAGCCTACCCCAGACGTGCCCAATTGCCTCTTTGAGAGAATGGACGCCGAGGACGATTGGCTGTGGACCTACAAGTTTGACTATATCCACGTCCGAATGATCTTGGCCGCCATCCGAGACGCCAAACGTCTACTGCAGCAAGCCTTTGATGCATTGAGTCCCGGTGGTTGGATTGAACTTCAGGATGCCGGAATGGACCTCCGCAGTGAGGATGGGCCGCAAAGCGATGACCGTGTTGCGACTTCTTATCTCAGGCAGTGGTTCGATCTGCTTGCCAAGGGGGCAGCATTGCACGGAATCGACCCCTACAAAACCGAGCATTACGCCGAGTGGCTCAAGGAGATAGGCTGTAAGTGCAAATGAGATAGGTGTTGCTCTCGCGCTATCCTATATGGTGCAGCATATAACCTACACAGTGTTTTTGACCTGGAGCTTATACTGATGACTTGTGAACAGTCGTAGATGTAGTGGAAGAGAAGTTCAAGGTGGCCTGTGGCCCCTGGCCTTCGGACAAGAAGGCCAAAGTGGTCGGGCAGTACATGAGAGTCAACTATCTCTCAGGAATGCGAGGCGCAGGATACAAAGCACTGCGCAGTACCGGCATGACACCGGAAGAAGTCGAAGACTTCTTCACAGCCGCGAGAGACGAGGTCAAGAATGGCAACATTCGAGGATACACACCCTGGTGAGTCCATGTCCACCCTTTCTGTCGTGATGCCGAATGCTGAGACCCCAGCGCTGCAGGTACGCCGTCTATGGCAGAAAGCCATTCGAGTGGGAAGCAGGACAACGTGCGCCTGACTCTTGAGCCTTGATGAGGTGTAGGCAATAGTAATTCATACCAAACAGCCCAGATGGGGTCACCGGCCTGTGCGGGACTCGCGGATGGCATTACATCGGAGTCATACGACTTTTATAGCTGTTGAGTCGGTTCGCTTTGTCATCCAGGAACCAAAATCATACGGTAATGCATTATGTGATGATAATACAATTCGCCGACGGTGTTTAATCCTAGACACCGCCTCTTTTTTTGTCGTTGACTTTGCCTTCAGCGTCGACGTCGTTTATTATGCCGACTCCTTTCTCGGCGCTGGCCCCACCTCTATTAGACCTCGATGCCTCGGCCGGCACTCAAAACGAGTGCGAGGCGGGCCCGGACTTCAGGACTTAACAGGAATAGTCCCCCGCGGTCCCTCCGCTTTCCATGTTGTACGTACCAGAATTTAGTCAGTCCCATGGCCGTACTATGTCACCTTGGAGGATCTGGGTTGTTTTTATAGGATAGAGTTTCCAACCGATCTGTCTTCTACTCTTGTTCTTTATTTCCATTTCTACATCGAAGTCTCAAAATAAAACAAACGTTCCATCACAATGGCAGCGGTGCAAGCTAAGGCCGGAGCGTCCGGGGTTGACGCCTTGAAGCCAGACGACCCTCGTGTCCAGCACTTGGATGCCCAGATTGGGCCTTACAACTACCACTACATGTTGGCAACCCCCGAGAACCCCGTGGCCACGATTCTGCTGGTGCACGGCTGGCCCGACCTGGGCATGGCCTGGCGCTATCAGGTCCCCTACCTGCAGTCGTTGGGACTCCGGGTCATTGTTCCCGATATGCTCGGATACGGCAGGTCATCTGCTCCGGCTCCCAAGGAGGAGTACACTTTGAAGAAGATGAGCGGTCACCTCAAGCAGCTGGTGGAGTTGGTTGTGGGCAAGGGCGAGAAGATTATCCTTGGTGGCCATGACTGGGGCGCCGCTCTGGTTTGGCGGATGGCTAGTAAGCATTTCCCTCGTCTATATCATCGTTTTATCTATTCTGGCTGCATTCGCCGCAACTCTGAAACGTTTAATTTGAGAAAAAGAATCTCAAAAATCAATACCAGTATACTGATTACGGATATTACCTTGAAAATGATTGCTAACCCGAATTCTTCTAGTGTGGTACCCAGAGCTGATTTCCGCTATTTTCACACTGAACGTGCCATATACGCCACCACACCCGCAGTTGATTCCGCTCGAGGCAGTAGTTCAACGGGTGCCGAGCTTCAAATACCAGATTCAGCTGGCCAGTCCTGTCGCTGAGGGCATCATAGACAAGAGCCCAGAGCGACTCCGTCAGTTCATCAATGGTATCTACGGCGGCACAGGCCCAAATGGCGAGCACATTTTTAGCACAGACGTGGGTATCATCGAGGAGAACATGGACAATGTTAGTGAGGCCAAGCTCATGTCGCAGGAGATGGTGGACTTTTATGTCCGCGAGTACAGTCGCAACGGCTTCCACGGCCCGACCAACTGGTACCGCACCCGAGAATTGAACTTTGAGGACGAGAAGCCCCTGGCAGAGATCGAGGGAGGCTTCAAGTTCAAGATCCCAGCCATGGTTGTGATGGGTGAGAAGGACATTGCACTTCCGCCTGCCCTAGCTGATGGAATGGAGAAATGGTTTGAGAATGGGCTCAAGAAGGAGGTCGCGCAAGGTGTTGGTCACTGGGCCATGTGGCAGGATCCGGAGACCATTAACAAGCACATTGGAGACTTCCTGAAGCCTGTTCTGGACGGCAAGGCAAAGGAGAAGTTGTAAGCAATCAGCACCAAACGCCAGGCTCGTCACGATGATTATTGGTATGGCACCAATTGGACTGTGGAACAGCCGGTAGTTGGCAGCTTCGCAAAACTATCTCCATAAATCAGCTATTTTTAGTCTCTATAGGCATCGTTGATGCTATTGACAAAATCAAACAAGTTAAACCAGATCTTGTTGTCAAGAGCCTAGACTATACA
Organism: Pestalotiopsis fici W106-1; assembly: GCF_000516985.1. NCBI lineage: Eukaryota > Fungi > Ascomycota > Sordariomycetes > Amphisphaeriales > Sporocadaceae > Pestalotiopsis > Pestalotiopsis fici. The sequence continues at coordinate 4,737,772 of NW_006917093.1, read as the reverse complement.
CGACGGATCACGAACTGACATTGAAATGTTACCAGGTTGCCAGGGAGCAGCCTGGCTTTGCATGCTGATCTTGATGGCGAAAAAAAGAGGCTGGCGATGCTCGTGTAAAAAGGGTCTGTCGCAAATACGAGGCAGACGAGCCACAAAATGCTACCTGCTTACTCGTACAAGATCGGTTAGCACTGGCTACAGGAGTCAGATTCGTCGTCGTCGGTCCGGATGGCTGGGTTCAGCAGCTACCTAGGTGCAGGGTATGTAGGTGATGTAGATACGGTAAACCACACAGACAGCTGAATAGCCTGGGGCTGCTGGACTGCTAACCCTCAGCGAGCCTAGCTTGTGCTGTTTAGTGCTCTTTAAGTCGTGGCTGGGGACATGAGATGAATCGTCATTTCCCTCTAGAAGCTTGGCGGCTCCTTTATTTAGACCCCTAAGAATGAATTAATGAACAGATTGCACTTCTTCAATGATTGCTCACACTGAGAGATGGACCTGGAGAATTCCTCATGGTTTCTTTTCATCCATCACGGCAGTCTCCTGTCCACGAGAGCGGGATGATGTGAAACACATTGGCACTGGATCAAACCTGCACGCTTAGAGCTCGAGAAGAGAACAAATCAGGGTCTGAGCCTCAGCCCAGGGTTCCAGACACCAGACGGAGGACGGGGGGCGCAAGTTTGAACAGCTCTCCAGTTCTTTGTACCCTTTAGCTGGTCGCTAGCGCAGTAAAATACCTTGACCTCAAGTTCACCCTTTTTATAGCACCCTAGCCCAAGCTTGGTAGCACTGGGCAACACCGCTGCGGCATTGACCTGAACGTTGCAAATCCAGCAACAACAGACAGTAAAACCTGCCTGCCTGCCTGCCTTCAAGTTGCATCTGTCCAGCACAGGCTCCAGCATTACCTTCATCACCTACCAGGTACATTGACCCAGGGGCTTTAGTTGCATTGGCATCTAGGTACCTCCTGTAGCGGTCCACTACCAACACCCGCAAATCCTTTCGACGGTTTCGTGGACATCCACGTCCCCGCTGTTTTTACTGGCTACTGGCGCTTGCAGAGGAGGGCTGTGCACTGAAGCCGTTTCCCAAGAGCAACAAGCCCAAGGCGAGAGAACGAAGCAAGAGACTGGACAGGAAGTGTGACAAGTTGCACTCTCTGCTTCGGGACAGTCGGTCGCCTGCTTTTTTTCCTGTTTGCCATTGAGACCAGCATCTGCAAAAAATTAATCGCCAACCTGACTGACGCTTCCGTCTTGTTCGTACCATTGCGTTGCAAAGACAAGTCACGTCGTCCAAAGCACTAACGAATACCCCCGATCGCATGCCATATGCTTTTGCGGCAACCGCTTCGCCGATTTCATGCTCGACATCCCTAGTAATCCCTGTACGAGCTTGCAACGATCTCTCACGGCGCATCCCAATCGAGCATTCATCTGCCATCAAATGTTTCGAGCATCACTTCGCTGATATACACTAATAACATTCATCGTCGCCATACCATAGACCAAGACCAAAGTCAACAACAAGCCCGGGGCAGTGCCCATTCGACATGTCCGGAAGAGCGCCTCCTGGAGGCAGCTCTCGTCAGGATGATCTCCTCCTCGACCTTGATGACCAGCCAACCTATAGCTACAACAGCGGCCAGCGTGCAGATGACGCTCCTCCCCGCCCTTCTGTCTCCTACGATGACTTCATTGGCGCCGACAGTCATACAACACATCCGTCGGTGAAGAACCCCCCGGCGGGCGCATCGGGCCTGGCCCCCCGGCCGCCATACATGGCCCAGAATGACAGGCAGTACAGCCAGACTTCAGATCTGAATAACTTTCAGAGATATGCCGACGACTCAGACGACTATCCTGAAGACACGAATTCTTACTATCAAAATGGCGGCGGCACGGACGCGCGCGACAATGCAAGAAGTCGCAACAGCAGACTTGCCCTGGGCGGCGGGTTTCTGGGAAAGGCCAAAAAGATGATGGGAATGGGCCAAGGCTACTCGGAAATGGATCTGCCGCTCACAGAGAATGGCGGCCGCGGGCGAGGAGACTCGGCCCCCCCAGCACAGCAGAGCAAGAACAAGAAGTTTGACCTCAAGAGCTTCAAGTTTGGCTTTGGCGGAGGAAAGCCTGACCCATCGACGCTCGGCCCTAGAATCATACATCTCAACAATCCGCCGGCCAATGCAGCAAACAAATACGTCAATAACCACATCTCGACCGCCAAGTACAATGTTGCGACATTCCTGCCGAAATTTCTCTTTGAACAGTTTTCCAAATTCGCAAACGTTTTCTTCTTGTTTACAGCAGCGCTACAACAGATTCCAGACCTCTCACCCACGAACAAGTATACCACCATTGCCCCTCTGATAGCCGTGTTGATCATCTCGGCTGGAAAAGAGTTGGTGGAAGATTACCGAAGAAAACAGGCAGATAGCGCCTTGAACAATTCGAAAGCCAGGGTACTTCGCGGCTCAACCTTTGAAGATACGAAATGGGTCAACGTCGCTGTTGGAGACATTATCCGCGTCGAATCCGAAGAACCGTTCCCTGCAGATCTGGTATTGTTGGCTAGTTCCGAGCCCGAAGGTTTATGTTATATCGAAACAGCAAACTTGGACGGAGAGACCAACCTCAAGATCAAGCAGGCCATTCCCGAAACGTCGGCCCTGATCAGCACGAACGAACTCAGCAGGTTGGGAGGCAGAGTGCGATCTGAGCAGCCTAATAGCAGTCTGTATACCTACGAGGCAACCCTGAGTATGCAAGCTGGCGGCGGCGAGAAGGAACTGGCCCTGACCCCTGAACAGCTGCTGTTGCGTGGTGCCACTCTAAGAAACACTCCTTGGGTGCACGGCGTTGTCGTGTTCACTGGCCATGAGACCAAGCTGATGCGCAATGCGACGGCCACGCCCATCAAGCGCACCAAGGTCGAGCGGCAGCTCAATATCCTCGTGTTGGCCCTGATTGGTCTACTCCTCGTGTTGAGTGCCATTTGTACCATTGGTGACTTGGTATTCCGGTCCTCGAGGGGCGACTCAATTCCCTATCTCGAGCTGGATGAGCTGGACAGTGCTAGCACCGTTGTTACGACAATCTTCAAAGACCTCGTCACATATTGGGTCCTCTTTTCGGCCTTGGTACCGATTTCCCTCTTTGTCACCATCGAAATGGTCAAATATTGGCATGGCATTCTAATCAACGACGATCTCGATATTTACTATGACAAGACCGATACGCCAGCCAACTGCAAGACGTCAAGTTTGGTCGAAGAACTGGGCATGGTAGGTTACGTCTTTTCTGATAAGACGGGAACCCTGACCTGTAATATGATGGAATTCAAGCAATGTACTATTGCAGGCATCCAATATGCGGACGAGGTACCTGAAGATCGACGGGCCACCGTTCAAGACGGAGTGGAAGTTGGCATCCATGACTTCAAGCGGCTTCGTGAGAACACGAAATCTCACGAGACTTCTCAAGCCATCCAGCAATTTCTTAGTTTGCTATCCACATGCCATACCGTTATTCCCGAGCGTGACGAATCACAGGGCGGCAAAATCAAGTACCAAGCAGCCTCCCCAGACGAAGGTGCACTCGTGGAAGGAGCTCTCGAACTGGGTTACAAGTTTGTTGCTCGTAAACCCCGTTCCGTACTAATCGAGGTCGACGGTAAAGAGTATGAATACCAGCTCCTGGCTGTCTGTGAGTTCAACTCCACAAGAAAGCGAATGTCCACCATCTATCGGTGCCCCGACGGAAAGATCAGGTGCTATACGAAAGGAGCCGACACTGTCATTCTGGAACGTCTCAACGACAACAACCCGCACGTGGACGCCACTCTGATTCATTTGGAAGAATATGCGTCTGAAGGTCTGCGAACCCTTTGTCTTGCCATGAGAGAGGTTCCCGAACAGGAGTTCCAAGAATGGTATGCTGTCTTTGACAAGGCTCAAACGACCGTTGGTGGAAACCGAGCAGAAGAGCTCGACAAGGCCGCCGAGCTTATCGAGCATGACTTCTATCTTTTGGGTGCGACTGCAATTGAGGATCGCCTGCAAGACGGTGTGCCCGAGACGATTCATACGCTTCAGCAGGCCAATATCAAAGTTTGGGTCCTAACTGGAGATCGACAAGAAACCGCTATCAACATTGGCATGAGTTCCAAGCTTCTGAGTGAAGATATGACACTTCTGATTGTCAATGAGGAAAACCGAGAGGCTACGCGCGACAATATTCAGAAGAAGCTTGACGCCATTCACAACAACGCTGAAGGCTCGATTGAAATGGACACGCTCGCACTTGTTATTGACGGTAAATCGCTCACCTATGCTCTGGAAAAGGATTTGGAGAAGCAATTCTATGACCTTGCCGTCATGTGTAAAGCTGTCATTTGTTGCCGTGTCTCTCCTCTCCAGAAGTCGTTGGTCGTCAAATTGGTGAAGAAGTATACGGATGAAATTACCCTCGCCATTGGCGACGGTGCAAACGACGTGTCCATGATTCAGGCTGCCCACATTGGTGTGGGTATCAGCGGTATGGAAGGTCTACAGGCAGCACGAAGCGCAGATTTCTCGATCGCCCAGTTCCGGTTCCTTCGAAAGCTCACTTTGGTTCATGGTGCTTGGAGTTACCAACGCGTTAGCAGAGCCATTCTGTTCTCCTTCTACAAGAACATTACTCTGTACATGACTCAATTTTGGGTAAGAAATCGACAGCTCCTCACTAGTTCTCCTGATTCTTTGCTAACAAATTCAGTACACTTTCCAAAACGTATTTTCTGGAGAGGTCATTTACGAATCGTGGACACTGTCCTTTTACAACGTTTTCTACACTGTCCTCCCGCCCCTGGTCATCGGTATCCTGGATCAGTTCATCTCTGCGCGTCTTCTCGACCGTTACCCGCAGTTATACTCGATTGGCCAAGAGAACCAATTCTTCAAGATCAGGGTCTTTACAAACTGGATCATCAACGCGTTCTATCACTCGCTCATTCTGTATATCGGCAGTGAGCTATTCTATTATGGTGACAACATCCTCAACGACGGTACGACCGCTGGCCATTGGGTTTGGGGAACAGCTCTCTATGGCGCTGTGCTTGCCACCGTGCTTGGAAAGGCTGGTCTCATCACAAACAACTGGACCAAATACCACGTAATTGCGATTCCAGGTAGCATGGCGCTTTGGATCGTCTTCATTGCTGTCTACGCCTATGTCGCACCCAAACTTGACATCTCGACCGAATATGCCGGTCTTGTACCGAAGCTGTTCACATCGCCGGTATTCTACCTGCAACTGGTTGTCTTGCCGGGCGTATGTCTGCTCCGAGATTTCGCCTGGAAGTATGCAAAGCGCATGTACAGACCACAAACGTATCACCACATCCAGGAGATCCAGAAGTACAATATTCAGGACTACAGGCCCAGGTACGTTTCCTCGCGAGCCGTTTCATCTGTACCATCTTGTTCACTGACAATTATTCCAGGATGGAGCAATTCCAGAAGGCTATCAGAAAGGTGCGCCAGGTACAGAGAATGCGCAAGCAGCGTGGATATGCATTCTCGCAGGCAGACGAGAGTCAGACACGCGTGATCAACGCGTACGACACCACGAGAGGTCGTGGTCGGTATGGAGAGATGCCAATGGCATCCGAGAGATGATGACAATGTTCTCACGTGTACGAAATTTACGGCTTCATTGGTGTTGGGGCCGGGTTTGACAATTCATGAATAGGCGAATTGAAAATTTGTGCTCCTTCCGAGCCGACTTGGCGCAATCGGATTTGGAGGGCACCATGTGTAATTATATCTTGGCATGAAATCAGAAAGTTCAATACTCGCCCCACGAGTATTTACTGTGTAAACATGTAAACTGGCAGGGTGACTACTAGTGTTTACTGTCTGTAAAAAAAAAAAAAAACGACGCGCCTACATGAATGGTGGTGAAGATGTTAATGTCGATCGGCAGTACGTCTGCATATCAATCTAATCTGAATCTCGTACGGGCGTGGGACCGTCTCCTGCGCCAAGCCGGTTCTTTGAGCGTTGGCCAACATATACTTTCACCCTTTGGGACCATCATTTCTCGGCAGGGGTTCCGAGTCGTTCGGCTTCAACACGCTCGGAGTCAATACTCTTCCGCGAGGCCGTCGTGTGAAATTGCGCCAAAGTCTATCCCCTATGTCTGTTGAGAGGGGCGTATTGTGATAGTGAGGCCAAGGACCCTCCTTGTTCAGCGCTGAATCTTACCAAGGGTCAACTCCCAAATGTTCGTGGGCAAAACCCCACCGACCGAGCTGCTATTAGTATCGCGAAATCCTGGAATTTCTGCTGGCGACGTGGTTTCGTTACCCGCAGATGTTGTAGATTTCTGTTTTCTTGGTGTACATTCGTTTTGATTCCACCAAATCTATCTACATATATCTATATAATTTTGCGTATTGCTTTTGACTGTCGATTTTAGGCATTGTTTCGCAGACGCTTTCTTTTTCTTCTCTATTTTGCTTAGGGAATTTGATACCCCCTTTTCCTCATTCTCTCCTTTTTTTTTTTCCTAACGCAAATATGTTGGAAGAAAAGAAACCTTTCCACATCATTGTTGCCGGCGGTGGACTAGTCGGGCTCAATGCCGCGCACATCTTCCAAACTCTCCGCACGGCACTAGCCGGTTCCCGTGACATCCAATTCACTATATTGGAATCGCATTCGACTATTACACCGTACATTGGCTCCCTCCTGGCGCTATGGCCCTCTACCTTTCGGGTCTACGATCAGCTTGGGTTAACGTCGGCCCTGAAGCCCGTGCTCGACGAGACCGTCACCACGGTCAACTTCCGCGCCGACACGGGCAAGATCATCAACCGACTGACCGAGCTGGGCCCCTTGATGGAGCGCAGACATGGTCACGGGTTCCGCGTCTGCCATCGGCCCAAGTTTGCCGAGACCCTCTATGAGACGCTGAGCGAGGAGACCAAGGGCCGCGTGCTGCTCAACAAGCGCGTCGTCGACGTGGAGACCGAGGCAGATGGCGTCAAGGTCATTTGCGAGGATGGCACCGTGGTAGCGGGCGACATCCTGATTGGCGCCGACGGAGTGCGCTCGAGGGTGAGGACCTGCATGCAGCGCCTCAAGGCCAAAGCCCAGAGTGCCAACGCGGGCGGCGAGAGCGGGAGCAGCGAGGAGGACGGGGCCAATGCGGCACCTGAAAAGGGCGCCGCCAGCGACGACAAGGAGAAGAGCCCTTACCTGGGTACCTTTCGCATGCTGTTCGGCAACGTCCCCGGCGGCGCCATCCCGGACCTGCCCATGGGCACCAACCACGAGGGCGCGTCCAACGGGCTGTCGACGCAGATCTTGACGGGCACGACGCAGTCGTGGTGGGCCGTCTACGAGCAAATCCCGACGCCGACGCACGAGCGCAAGCGGTATACGGAGGAGGACAAGCAGGCCTTTATCGAAAAGTACGGCGATGCCTACATGGCGCCCGGCATCACGTTGAAGCAAGTGCTCGAATACAACTCGGGCGACATTGGAATGATTAGCCTAGAGGAGGGCAGCGTGCCATCGTGGACGTGTGGCCGCGTCGTGCTCGTCGGCGATGCGGTACGAAAAGTTGAGCCGCACGCCGGCGCCGGCTTCAATTCGGGCCTGGCGGACATCGTCACTCTTGCCAATAAGCTGTACGCGCTCCTGAACAAGAAGGAGGAGGAGGATTCCTCAGCAGCTGGCCCGACGACGGCGGAGCTTGAGAGGGCGTTTCAGGATTACGAGCGCGAGAGGCTCCAGCTCATGCCGACTGTTGACAAAATGTGCCGCCGGAGAGCGCGCCAGGTCACCTGGACCAGCTGGAAGTACCGTATCTACGCGACGTGGATCGTGAAGCACAAGCCCATAGTGAAACTGGGCATAAAATATGTGCTCGCGCCCATCTTCCGCGATGCCCCCGTGTTGGCCTGGCTGCCGGAGCATAACCTGCCGAAGCACGAAGTCAAGTACAAATACCACGGCAGTCAAGGAACTCAAGCAGCAGTCCCTGCTATTGCTGAAGTCGAGGCGTAATCATATAGAGCGGCGTGGAGAACTTTCTACATTCCCTACTGCAATTGGCATGTGATTTCTGCCAATTTGTTTATACGGAGTTTTTTTTTTTCTTTCCTTTTCTTTTTATCTACAGGAGAAGAATAATAGAGGCGGGATATAGACGGGAAACGGAGATACCCCGAGACAGGCTGCAAGTTCACTACAGATCTGCCCATGTACCTGCTCCCTTTTTTTTTTGTCGCATATCGATTTCATTTACCTTCAGCCCAGCGATCTCATTCTGTTTGCAATGTGTCCTGCTCCAAAAAGAGCAGGACTTTAAGAAAAGAATGATTCTAAGGCGTCGAATATTACTCTCAATTTCTCTTGGCTGTGTTGATCATTTCTCGTTAGGACTTGCAAGACAGCTGAGTGAACATGGATCATAAGCGAAGAACGACTAGGATGTTTCGTGAGATACCTAGTCACACGGCAACTTTCCGTAGATTTTCTTCCGTAGTGTGATACAAAAGATAACGGGACATTTTTTCTCTGCCTGTCTCTAAAGGGTGTGTGAGGCCTCACAATGCTCAGTGATGCAATAATTCTTTGACGGACAAGTTGGGATCAACACATCTAGTACAGAAGGGACCTAGGGCTGATCTACAGATTATAGTATACTACTACTCGTGGTCGAATAGATGTTTGAATTACGGTCAGCTGTTGGTTGGTAGGCAAGTCAAAGTAGTTTGGATTCTTGTCTCTGTTCCAATAAGCTTCTTGGCTTTCACGGGACAAGACCGAGGGACAGCAGAGCCGCGTCGAGGCTGAATGAGGGGTCAGTATTTCTCCAAATAAACAACAGGACCCCGAAAAAAAAACGACGACAAATGAAAGAAAGTTATTACGCGGCGCCTCGCGCGGGAAATGTCTGACCATATTTCCCATTCTTGCAGCAGATATACATGGTAAACCAAAAATATCAAACAGGGACAGAATGCTAATGCGGACTTAATCAAAAGATGCCCATCTTTGAGCCACTAGGAATCAGCAATGTCGCGACTTTCACCATACGTTACATACATGCGCATCCGTTTTCTCCACCCCCATTCCTATTCACCCATCGTACGGAGCGGTAGGTCAATGCAAGGCAAGAGGGGTCCCACTCGGCAAATTGCGGAGGGAAGCGTTCGAACCGAGATGTTTACCGGTGTATGTGCTCAATGCTGAAATGGACTGGCGTATTATTGACTGGCGCCTTTTTAACCACTTTCCCTTGCTGCGGCTGCTGCTGCGTGCACTTCAGGTGAGACCCTGAAAAGGATCATGGACGTGGAGACGGGATTCGGAGACGGTAGACAAGACGAGATAATAGGGCGTCTTGGCACCCATCAGCACAGAGAGAGAGAAATTGTGTGTGTGTCCTGGTGTGTGATGTAGAGAATGTGCAAGAAAATTGGGGGTCGTGGTTATGACGGAATCATGGTTCTTGTTCCCATGGGAACATAACATACCGTAGAACACAGCCAGAAGCCTGCAAGTCAAACTCAAGTCAAGATTCAAGAGTCAGGTCTCTTCCCTTCACAGCGTCTTTCCAGTCAGGACTCGGGGCGTTTCCATCAGACGGTTTGGCGGGCGGGTGAGGCGTCAGCGGGCGTTTTGAAGTGTCATTGGTGCTGCACCCCCAAGGCGACCGGCACCTCCCACCCATGCCCACCACCAAAAGAGCCCTGACAAGCCTAGCAGAGAGACCCTTGATCTCGATTGGCCGCTTGCGTTTCGAGGGCATCCACGCACGATTCAGTGCATCAAAGCTAGAGTAGTGGCACCACCAATTCTCACTTATGGGCACCAGCCCACCGAATCCACTTTATAGTCCACCCATACGTCATGGGCGCTACGCTACTTTGGGCCTCATCTCATCACTGGTCCGTCGTCACAGTTCAGTGGTGGTAAGTAGCCTGGTAGTCTAGGTAAGAGGTACTGTACATACACTACCGGAGGCAAGGCAGAGAAAGCGCAAGAAGAGCAGCACAAGGAAGAAAGGAAGAAAAAAAAAAGAACCACTCGCACATCGGAAACAAACGCCAATATTTCGTCAGGCTCCTCCATCTCCAGCCCATTCATTCCCGAGGTTATGAAAGGGTCCTTTTCTTCTTTTCCTACTACTACTTCTTCCTCCCTCTTCCCATCTCTTCTGTTGTTCCAGATTCAAACTTCTTCTCCCTTGAGGGAAACCAAAGAAAAACTCCACACAACAACCAGTCGATCTCACCACCCCCTTTGGCAGGACCAGAGTTGAGCCGTTTACTTGAGAGAGCAGAAAGAACACACAACAGTCCAAGACACAACAAAATCATTGAATGCCTTCAGAGTGGGCAACGTCCTGGCTCCCTGTCGTCGAATCCGCACCTAACATTCCCATTTCTACAACTATAACAACCTGAAAACATAAACCCACTACCAAAATGGCAGCACAAGTGAGCCATGATGTACAGCCCCCAGCCGGTGCTCCCAATGGCGATCGCCAGCACCGGGAGAGCTTTCTTGTTCGTCTGCCATCCAGATCCATAAGCAAGACAGATGCCGCGAATGGCACCTCCCAGCACCCCTTCACACCCATGCAAAATGGCAGCGCAACGCCCTTTGGCAGTAGCAATCCCACCACGCCACTGTATGAGGTGATCCACGCACACGATCCCACTGCTCGTCCGAGCATGCTGGAGCGCCAGCCCACATCGTCGGTCGAGAACCTCGTGAGTATGGAAGACCGACAACAAGCCATTGCCAAGCTGGGCATTCACGACACTTCGGTCGAGGCCGTCATGCCCGTCTTGCCGGGCCAGGAGTTCCATCTCGCGAGCTGGCTCACCAGCGGCCGTACCCTGGCCGAGCCTACGTGGGCTTTCCGCACCAAGGTTCCTGTCGATGAGCATCGGCTACGCGGTGCGTGGGCGGTGCTTCGTCGTCGCCACCCCATTATGCGCTCCACGCTAGTGGCCGTGCGACCAGACGAGGCCTTTACTGTGGTGCTGCGCCAAAGTAGTGGTGCTAGCAACTACGCCACTTTCTCAAAGGCCAAGCACCGCGAGGGCACGCTCGAGGAGCAAGTCAAGAAGGAACTCAAGAAGATTGCAAACCAACCGTCTTCCCTCAAGACGCCGCCCACGAGGCTGACCCTTGTACAAGGCGATGTACAGGAGGGCGATGCCGTCTTGATTACAATCCACCATGCGGCCTGTGACACGCGCAGCATGGGCCTCTTGGTTCATGAGCTCACAGAGCTGTACCAGGGCAAGCCGGTTGTATCCAAAGCACCGTCTTTCAGGAACTTTGTCAAGGAGACTCTATTCACTCACGACCGAGATGCTGAGGAGGAGTTCTGGAAGGATAGTCTACGGGATTGCGAAGAGACCATTGTGAAGCCAGAAACCGATGGCGAAGGCAACCCTCTCAAGAAGAACGAGATTGTGGTTACCGGAACCAAGACCAAGACTTCTGAGCTCGAGACAGCAGCCACCATCGCTGGCGTAACGCCGCCTACCGTCATCTATCTTGCCTTCAGTCACATCCTGGCCGAAAAGACTGGCGCAAAGCGTCCTGTTTTTGGATGTTTCCATGGTGGCCGGCAATCTCTTGACAATGTTGATAGGATTGAAGATCTTGTTGGCCCCTGTTCCACCATGCTGCCGACCACCATTCCAGAAGATGTCGATGTGTCCCATGAGCTCAACGGCAGCAGGTCTGAGCTGATTCAATCACTTCAGTCGGTTCACGAGCACCTAAATGCCCAGGTGCCTTATGAACAATCTCGCCTTCGCGATGTGCTACGCTGGGCCGAGGTTGGCGAGAGCGTTCCGTTCAACACGTACTTGAACATCTTGTGGAACACCAAACTTCGAGGCGCATCACAGGGAGCATCGCCAGCCACCACGCCACCAGTCGATGACAACCAACCTTGGGAGCGAATGGACCTGGGTATGCGCACTGAATACAGTGCCGCCGCCGCCATCCCCGGCCCCACGACTGTTGACGTTCTTGACGCTAGTTCGGTTATGAGAAAACACAACGTCTTTGTAGATGTTGGCTGCGACCTGGAGGAAGTTGGAGGAGGTGTTCTGGAGATTCGGCTCAGCGCGAACGAGGTGTTGTTGACTCTTCCGGACCTGGAAGCTTTGGCTCACCAGATTGACAACGAGGTTGCCGATCTGACTGAGTGCTTGTTGTCGTAACGAAGGCATATTCTTTTTATTTTTCATGAGTGAGCGATTTACAAGTTTGCAGCATGGCAATCATGACTTGGATAGATGCATATTCTTTTCCTTCTATTGGGTATACCGGAAGTTGTCACATTGGTCTGGATTGTTTGGTTTTCCACTTTTTCTTTTGCTCGCAAGCCAGGATATGAATGAAGCATATGTAAGCATATTTAGATTGAATGACCATACCCCTATAGACGGATGAATGGCATCGAGTTATTTCTTATCTGCAGCATCATGAACCTTGAGTGTCAACACTTGTCGTACGTTCCACTATTGGCATGCTATTTCCACAATACTGCCTTCGGGGCTTGGTGCAGGGTCAGAATGGTTAACATTTCCGCAAATCCTAAAGTATAAGCTGCTGGTCTACATGGCAGATGGCACGCATCTACAAAAAATGAAGAAGAGGGGAGTCTATTGATCGTGAAAAATAGAGTTTATATATTAGGATATCTCATGTTGGCAAGCACCGTCACCAATGTCTGGTCAACGTGGTCGGTAACACCCTCTCTTTTCTCTCTTTTTCTCTCTCTTTTTTCTCTTTCTTCTCTCTCTCTCTCTCTGTCTTTTTTTCTCTCTCTGTTTTCCTTAAGTAGGTCTCTCACTGGTAGATAAGACCCCAAGACGAGGCCCTAAAGCACCGAGCTGGCAGTCCGCCTCCTCAAAGGCGCACAGGAACGTCAGGGTGATCAAGCAGAGGTGATGCGCCTGTATGGGATCAGAGAGGGGGCAGAAGGGCCTTCCGTACGGAAGAATGGCCTGAAACTATGCAGAAAGGGAACATGAGCATATTCATCTAGGTATGGAGATTCAATATGGAGATTCAATGAAAAAAAAAAATCGCCCAATGCAGCCTCCGTTCTACAATGCTCGAGGGACAAGTACGACAAGCATTTGGCCAAATCAGTGATTTCATGACTGAAATACACAATAACCACTCTGACCCGGCTGATGCAAATGATGCTATAGTGTCCACCAACGCCATTATTTATCCCCAAGCATTTTGCTATTATACACTCAAAGATTGTGATCCCTCCTCGGTTACTTGGAGTGCTATTCGCGCGCCGTCAATCAAGATCCTTACTTCTTTCCTGGCACCAATTTCGATCTCTCCTCATCGTCCTCGTCATCACTAAACTTGTCGCCGTCTTCACCGACTGCGAATATCGTCTCACCATCATCGAACGAGTCTCTTGGGCTTTCGGCTCTCGCATTGCCCTCCCGTTGTTGGGTACTCGACGGCTGGGCATACGAAGACGAGATCGGTTGTCGCGGAGCAGGAGGCTTTGTTCCAATAATAGCCTCTTCATCATCGTCAGAGTCATCTGGGTTGCCGACATCTGCAAACTCAAAGCCGCCGTCTTCGTCTTGGGCAATCTCGTCACTCATGGCAAAACGTCTGTTGTTTGCGGTTGGGCGCCACACGTACGCCACCCAGGCAACGTCAGCAAAGTAGACCAGGTTGAGCCAGCCGTCGAGAATGAACCAGCGTGACTTCCAGTGGAAAGGCACATAGTCCGGGTCCGTTGCGGACGCGAAAGAAAACGAGTTGAAAAAGAAGAAGCCAAAGATCACCATGATCGAAATCAAGATGCACCACCAGAGCTTCTTATACATGGCTTCTTTCACGGTCTGCTTGCGTTCACGGAGATCCTTAAGCGTGAAGTTCAGGGAGTTCAAGGTCCAAACATAAAAGGCAGTCAAGGTACCGGCCAGAGGGAGTACAATGAGGAGAACGAATGGGCCTAGCTCATCTCAGTATATCATCTAGCAGGTTTGCGTGGAGAGAAGGGACTTACTGGCAGTGTCAGGAGAAACCAGGAGACTGGTAATCGCATATACCAGTCCGAAGATGAAGTGGGCGATTGCCAAATAACGGACATAGGTCATGGTTTTTCCGAGCGAAGGCTTGACCACTCCGTAGCCCATGCACACGATCAAGAGCAGAAAGAACGAGAACGAGTTGCGGAAGGCGTTCAGGACGGCAACGATAATCAGCAAGACGCGGGCGCCAACGTTGGAGCCATTGCTGTTCAAATAGTCTGCAGGATATCAGTATCTAATACCAAGAGTCCCTCTGAGGAGGTGCCTACCATAGAAACCCCACGTCATCAACATTTCGACAACCAAAAATACCAGGATTGCGGTGATATAGTTCTGAACAGGAACTAGATTAGAGTCAGTCTCATTGCCTACACCAAGCAGCACAGCCAATCACTTACGTATATCATATCGATGCTGGTAGTATAGGAAGCCCCAAAAGACAACCACCACCGCGTACAGAATAGTGATACCACCGTAGAATGGGAGCTTTGGAATCTGAGTTGCAGGCAACTCGCCGTATGCCTCGCGGAACTCAATGATTCCCATGAACTCTTCAGTGTTGAAACCCTTGGCACCCACACAGTAGTAGCCAGTCTTTTTGATCATGTACTTGATCGGGGCAGAGCTCTTCAGATGCATCGCCTGGGTAAGTACCAAGTTGTTGCTCTGCTCGGTTGCATTAGGCGCGAGAATGAACTCGCCCAGATCCGATTCATCGCAATAGCCCATGGTAACGGCATCGTTGGTACAAATGAGCTCTCGCTCATAGGAATTCGGGTCTACCTGTTTGCCGACGAGAGACTGGTCTTTCCATTCGAATACCACGACAGATACAATAGGATCTTGGTTATCGGGGATGTCGGTCTTTGGGAACACGATGGAGATGAATGGGTCTTCGGGGCCGCCCCAAGCTTGCTTGCTGTACATTCCTGAAGCTCGTTGTTAGAGAACTCCTAGAAGGAGGTGAGACGCGACAAACCATTGCACTTTTGTCGACCTTCCGCCGTTTGGTCCTGAATGATTGTTAGCTCTTCATCATATGTGGGCTGCGATGGCCGTCCAGCCGGGCAGCCGGGACGTCACTCACTAATTGAACCTCCAATGCATGAGCCGCCCACAGGGACGAGCTCAGCAGGAGCAGAGAAGAGGTCCACCACTTCATGATGGCGCTGTGCGTTGGCCTCGTTTGTTCCTCGTCGCTCTCAAATCGTCAGTCGTGCTGCAACCGGACTGGCAGCCTCAGCCTGGGCCTTGTAAATCTGTCCACTGCCCGCTGTACTAGCGCTTGCTCTTTGCCTCGGGGTCTGGGGAAATCTGAGCTGTCGCAACTAATGTGTTGCGCAGCTGATGGGTGATATAATGCTGGCCGCGCCTCGAGAGAGAATCTTGTTGTTCACATGAGAAGGAGGTGCTGAAGGAATTGGAAAGCTTCGAGGCTGTGGGAAATGGACAGCTCAGAGCCAAGGCACGCTGTTGCGCTTGGCCTACACTTTGGAAACATTTCAGACCAGCGACCTTTTACCCCTTGACGTTCGTTCCGTAGCGGATCGCCATACGCAAGCTGGCCTGGCTAGCGCCCGAAACAGCTCTGGCCTGCGCTAAAACCACGCGCTAACGTACATGGGCCACGCAAAACTTGGGGGTCTTGTTCTCCCTCAGAGGTCCAATTCCCTGCCACCTAAATGAGAGCAGGTAGCGATAAGATAAGCAGCTACTTTCATCATCAAAGTACCTAGTATTGCTGATGCAGCTAACGACCTAACCAACATACCTGTAGAGCTTTAAGAAAGCCATACATTTCGTTTGCTGTGACTTTTCTTTCTCTCTCTCGTCTACCCCATACACAGCGAACATGGGTAAAGGCACGGACAAGCTGTACATCACCCATTCGGAGTGGTCGTCGTCGGACGGTTTCTCTGCATCAACGGGCGCGCAAGCTCGCGCCGGTGCTGGTTCTTTCAAGCGTCTGCCTTTCAACTTTTGTGCCGCCTCTCTTCAGCCCTTCAAGAACCCAGTCTGCACGGCTGATGGAACAATATTTGACCTCGAGGTCATTTCGAAATGGCTCGACTCGCACGACACAAACCCCGTCGACGGCAAGCCTCTGCAGCTCAAAGATCTTTTCAAGCTCAACTTTGCGCGAAACGGTGACTTCGATGCGAGCCGCACGGATGGCGATGCTCAAGGCGACCTGATTGATCCTGTCACATTCAAGGTCTTCACCGACAACACTCACATTGTTGCCATTCGGCACGGAACTTATGCCAACGTTTTCGCTTGGGAAACTGTCGATCGCATGAACATCAAGGCCAAGATGTGGAGAGACCTGGTTGACGACAAGGAGTTTGGTCGCTCAGATATCATTACCTTGCAGGATCCCCAGAACGCGGCGAGTCGGGATTTGAGCCAATTCAAGTATCTCAAGGACGGCGAGGACGCCTTGCTGACGAAACAGCAAGAGGAAGAGAGGAAAGAGGGCAACGTCAACATCAGCGCGCTAGGAAGAGTCGGCGACAAGGTCCTCCGGGCAAAAGAGGCTGTTGAGAAGGCGCGGCGGGAACGAGAGGCAGGAGGCGACGTCAATCGCTCTAAAGCACTTGCAAAAGCCACCGGCACCAATGTGCCCCGACAATCTATGATCCAGGACAAGAAGCGCGCAGACAATTCGGCTGTATACACAACTGGGCGTGCTGCCGCCTCCTTCACCTCGACTGGTCTCACTCCGGAAACGAGCGGCGAGCGAGCTATAATGACTGAGGAAGAATATATGCTTAAGCCAAAGCGGATAAAACACAAGGGTTACGCACGGATGGAGACCAACCTTGGCGATCTGAATATCGAACTCCATCCCGAATATGCACCAAAAGCCGTGTGGAATTTTGTCCGTCTTGCGCAAACTGGATATTACAGAGGCATTTCCTTCCACCGGAATATACGGAACTTTATGATACAAGGTGGAGATCCAACGGGCACAGGCCGCGGCGGAGAGAGCATTTGGAAGAAAAACTTTGCCGACGAGTTTCAAGGACCTTTGACGCATGATTCACGCGGTATGCTGAGCATGGCAAACAAGGGCAAGAACACCAACTCTAGTCAGTTTTTCATCACCTATCGACCTGTCAAGCACCTTGATCAAAAACATACGATATTTGGCAAGGTTGTTGGCGGATTGGATGTACTCAAGAAGATGGAGGATGTACCCACGGATGGCAGTGACCGTCCATTGAACAAAATTGTCATCAAAGACATTGTAGTATATCTGGATCCATTCGAGGAGTTTCAAAAGGCCAAGAACGATCGAGAACGTAAAGAAGAGGAAAGGAAAAATATTGCGTTGCAAGGTGGAACTGAAGATGACAAGACCACCTGGACAGGCAAGCGACTAAGGCAGGACGGCACAGTTGATCAGGCAAACAGCGCAGGCAATGTGGGCAAATACTTGCAAGATGCCCTGAAACGTCAATCTGGCACTGGGAAAGTTGTCGAGGACGAAATCGTGGAAGAAGACGTGCCAGATACGTGGGACGAGCCTGTGCGGAAGAAGGCGAAGAGCGGAGGCTTTGGAAATTTCGACGCTTGGTGAGAAGATCCACCTGGCTTGACGAGGCTCGCGACTTGCTTGATAACATCAAGATGTCGACCGCCATCGATACCTGCCAGTCGGCCTGCACCTGTTCGAAATGCCGCGAGAAATAACAGAATGACAAGTCTGGTCCATCAAAATGACCACGGCAAGTCTCACGGTGAGACAAGACATCCCGGCTCGAGATACTCCACCATATTTTGATACAAAGCGGACGCCCTCCGGCTACGGCTCGAGACAACAACGTCGGGATACCCCAAGCTCTGCTTACTTGATATGTGCATAAACATACTTGAAGTTCACGTCAATCATATTGGTGGACCAGTTCCATACCAGCGCGTTTTTGGATGTAAGCTATGCAGTGAATTCATGGCTCAAAAACTCATTACGGCCTAGTATCACTTCCCATATATATACGGTGTACCTATATCTACGCTACAAACAATCTACAGACGCTGCGTCATGCCAAGTACGACTTCTACATGCCTTCTTGTTGAAACATCGAACCCAAATATCTACCAGGCTATAATATCATAGCTCGTCAATAGTTAGTCCTCATCGGTGCTGTTACTGCAACCAGTCGAATCCCTAGGACAGACCATGTTAATTATCGGGTGAAAAGATGGACCAGGAACACAAAAAAAAAAGAAAAAGAGGAAGACTTACGAGAGGGTAAAGTTGGCGAACCACTCAAAGATGTAACTTGTGGCGTTGAAAGTGCAGGGCTTGCTGTGGGCGCGGACGGTATCGGGGTTCTCGACGGTCCACGGCCAGTCGTGTCCAACCTTGGGGCCGTCGTAGACGTGGGTGACCAAGCCGTCCTCTCTCCACTTGTAGACGACGGCGACGTCGGTGAGGTTGTAGGTCTCGACGGGCTCGCTGGGCAGCTCGTTGCGGTCCGCCCACTCCTGCATGTAGTCGGGGATGTTGGGCAGGCACTCGTGGCGCTGCAGACCACCGTCGTAGGGGGCGAGGAAGTCGGCCTCGCCGTGGAACTCGAGGAAGGGGATGTTGCAGCGCTGCGGGTCGCAAGGGATGGGCACCTCCTTCTCACAGCCCTTGGTCGACTCGTCATTGTTGCCCGGGTAAAAGGCGCCCGAGACGGGGGCGTAGGCGGCGAACCGCTGGTTCGACGTCGAGTTGCAGGCCAGGATGCCAACAAAGCCCGCGCCCTCGGACTTGCCGCTCGCGTAGACGCGGTCCGTGTCGATGCAAAAGAGCTCCTCCATCTCGTCGAGAATCTGCAGGGTAAAGGTCACGTCGTCCTGGGTGGCCTGCTTGGGACCTTGCCACATGACCTCGTTGGTGCCTGGCGCCTCCACGGCCTGGGGGTAAACGACAATCTGGCCCGTGTTATAGGCCGGGTCGGTGAACCAGTCGAGGTTTGCTTCCTTGGCTGGCGACTGCCTCACGCCATGGTACGAGATGATGACGGGAAGCGGTGTCTCTCCATCGTACTGCTCGGGCAGCCAAAACACTATTAGACTCTTGTGGTTAGCAGGTTGTCTCTCTGGTACACATGCCATGGAGCCATGTCTTGGTATGTGCAGCACCGCTATCAAGCCAACGTAGTATAGTGGTTCTCCAACTCAAGATACACTTACTGTATGAACGACTCTCGTTGGCCTTGAGATCGTACGTGATACGTTCTCCGAGGTCAGGAATCTCGTTATCGGAGCCACAGCCGGCACTCTTCTTGGTGGCAGAGGCCAGACCGGCAGCAGAGATGGCAAGAAGCCACGAGGCAGTGATCGGAAGCATGTTTAGAGTTGGGGAACGAGTGAAGCTGCAGCATCAACATCATCATTCCCCGGAAATGTAGGGAGGGAAACCCCAGGCTCTTTGTAGCCGAGAGGGACCTGACGGAGAATTGATAGCATCGGGCCATTTTCCTCTGCACGTCTTTCCGGATCGGCAAGGGAGTTGGTTTCTGGTTTGTCGATATGCTCTCAACAAAGCGCATCAATGGCGAATAGACCATGCAACTCCATTTTTCATCTGCCGGACAAAGCACCTCATTGCCAGATTTGGCGAGTGTTTTTTTGTCACGATGCCCGGGCATTTGGGCGCAACGTACTTGCGTGACCTAAGCCCTTGGTACTAAGAGCTGATATAACCCAAGGTAGAAGGACTCCTTCTCGAAAGCCACCCGCCGTTGCATTTGTCTTGGCACAGTTCGGCAGTTGACGGGGATGTCGTCCGATGTTTTGTCCTGTATAGGCAAGTGGGTTGGCGCAAGTAGTATAAATGGAGACCACGGGCCCGGCCATTGGCGAAGCGGGTTTAGAAGCAAATCTCGCGGGTCAATGGGGAGCCTTGTTTGTTTCCTTTACTGTGTATTCTGTCTTTTTTCTTTCTGTCTTCTCCATAACCCTTGCAATCCCCTTATCAAAAGGCGTGCGTGGCCCCCTGGGGGGCACAACGCGGATCACTGGCACGAATTCAGCAGTAACTTAGACGCAGTGGGACGTCGCCTCGTGAGTAAGCTGCAGCCCCCGTGCAGTGCTCACACCTTTGTCAATGGCCTGCCCTGACTGCCAAGCAGCGGATCTTGATCTTGCTCGGAGGGATTATCAGATTGCACTGTCGCAACTGGGCTCCTTGCTCGGGTCTGGGCGCCGGTCTCGGATTGAGTGCCATGGCTCTTGGGTATGAATGTTGGGTTGACGATCCTCTTTGGCTTTGGGTGGACCTGGATGACATATATATGCAAGATTATGAGCCCTTGGACAGCTGCATGTGGTTTAGTCAGGGTTAGTCAGGGAGAGCAGAAGATCTTGGTCATACAAAGTACAGGAGTTGGCGCGGCATTTCCGAGATTTTCTCTCGAAGATTTTGAAAAGCATTGATGACGAAGAAGAAGAAGAAGAAGAAGAAGAAGAGACAAAGAAGCATGTGGTTCTTTACACTAGACTGAGATGTGAGGCAGGCTGTGCTTCTTCCAAGTAGATAAACTGACTATACTAACCTACCTAACCTTGGAGTCAAATGTTGAATCAAGCTTTTCAGCTCAGCTTGTCTAGCGCGGTTAGCTACATAGATCTTGAAGAGATTCCTCGCACTCGCTTTGGCTTTCCTTCACCTATCATGCTTGCTTGTCTACATCCCTAGGGGTATTATTTAGCCTCTAAAGTAGACTACGCCATGATAGGGCTTGAACACATGATGCAGGTCTGGTTAAGGTAGGCTTTTAGGTACTATAGTAGGTTAGGTGCCTGCCTCTGGCCCACTGCATTAGCCACGGTCCCTTGATGGTAATCCCCCCCCCCCCAAGGGGTCCCTGCGCTACATTATCTATCAGCAGGAACTTTTCTTGTTTTGCAGATCTTCAGCCCTTTCGACCCCCTTGATCCTTGGCCGGCATATGAGCAGAGCCCCAAGCCAAGCCAAGATACTATTGAGAGATCGACCGGGCAGAGGTTCCGCTAGGTGACGCGTCAAATACTTGAGAAAATTGCAACCCAAGAAGTGGCCAAGAAGGCGGCCAAGCGGCCTCGCAGTATCAGCATACTATTTTGTCGTGATGCCGTAATAGCAACCTTGACTTTTGCGACCTTGGGAAGTCTTCTTCTTTTTTTTCTTGTCTTTTGCTCCTTTGGTGTATTTTGAGGCATATTTACACTCTTGGGGAACCCGTTCTAAGCGCCGTAAAATGTCAATGTATAGGCATCTGATGAAGGAAGCGCCATCATGTCCTTTGAAAGCCTTTGCTTGGCTTTTCTAACGGGCATGAAAGGATGGCGCAATAATTCACGAATTGTTTCGGTATACCCCTCAAGTCATAGGAGGACAAGAGTTTACTCGAAAGACTTTGCATCTTTGATTGTTGAACATTGAACTGTATATCTCAAAGAGCTTAGCAGTGAAACCCAACAAATCCAGTCAGCATGCCCATTGGCCCTCAAATCGGCCGGGTGACCCCATTAGGTCAGGTAGAGAAGGAAAGGAAGGGTAATAATTAGCGAATAGGGAGCTGCCAAGGAAATACAATCCATCTTATCCATTTTCTTTCATGGTCACTAATGATCTAGCATTGCGCACATTTGTGCTCTGCTCCAGCAGCAGGAGGAAGAACCTGACGTTGCTGTTGAAATTGATAGCACAATGTGCTCGCTGACAATATGGCGGTCTGGTGCGTGAGACGAATGGTTCTACAGCTGAGAGAACGCGTCAGGGAAACCCCCCGGCATTGTTCTGATTCGATGGTTCGCCAGTTCGCGAACGGGAATAACTACATGAGCCCGGTTAGAGTAGTCAGCCATCTTAACCTCGAATGGGAGAACCGACTTGGCCCTAATCAGTCATCATCATCATCATCCTTCGCTCTTGACATACTTGAGCCAACGACGGCGTCCCTTTCCTGCTGTATAGCTGGGCGCTAAGTATAGGCAGTAGCCAAATCTGTGGTGCCAAAAATGTGGCTGAGGCAGCAAACTTGAGGCCTAGCGCGTTGGGTCCTTAGGACTCTCGCACTCGCTTAGGAACATTGTCGCCTATAGCGAGACACACCAGAGGGAGCCGTTTCCTTTGCTGTGCCTCACTACGCAATATTGGCAATTGGAATATGGTCACGAAGAACTCAAGATGAAAGCAAAACAAAAAAGAATATAAAGACCAATGCCAAGTGCTCTTGACTTTGGTATAAATCGAAAAAGCCAAGACAGCCAAGATCTCCTATAGCACTTACACACACATCGCGCCCTCTACTTTTCCGAGTCGACATATACACACTATAACTGTATCACTTACAACCATATCAACAACTACCTGTTTGCGATTTTCATACATCTGTTTCAGTCATCCACTTTAAACTTCAACTTCCCGCCATGACCTTGACAGAGAGTAACAAAGTCTCCATTGCTGAGATTGCCATTTATGTACCAGCCCTTTTCGTCGCCATATTCTTGTGCATACGCCACGGGTTTGGCCGCAGCTCCGGATGGCTCTACCTCATAATCTTTTCTCTGGCACGCATCATTGGGCCATCGATGCAGCTGGCCACGATATCGCAGCCCGACAACATCAGCCTCTACATTGGGTCCGCCGTGCTCTCGAGCGTCGGCCTGTCTCCCCTGATCCTCGTCGAGCTGGGCCTGCTCAGCCGCGCCCTGACGAGCATCCGCAAGTCGGTCAAGACCACGGTCAATGAGAGAATGATTCGGCTGGTCCAGCTCGTGGTCCTGGTCGGCCTGATCCTGACCTCGGTCGGCGGCAGCCAAGCCGGGAGCAACTATGCCGACACGGGCGTCTACACCATGCCCTCCCTGTCCAAGGTCGGCCTCGGGCTCATGATTGCTGGCTTTGTCTTGACCGTCCTGGCCGCAGTCCAGGTGTTTCTGCAAATCTCCCACGCCGAGCTGGGCGAGAAGCGTCTGGCCCTCGCCGTCGGCTTATCTCTGCCTTTTGTCCTGGTCCGCCTGGCATACGCTGCCGCGACCATGTACTCGGGGAACCCCAAATTTAACCAGCTGTAAGTACTACAAATCTCTGGCATTTCTTTATTTTGCATGTTTTCTTTGAGGATAAAATTGAAGGGCTAACACACAAGCCCATTCATTAGCACCGGAGACATTAGCATTCAAATCGGCATGGCCGTCGTGATGGAGATGATTGCCATTGCCATCTTGGAGGGCTTTGGGCTGACACTGAACAAAGTCACAAAGGTTGAGAATCGACAAAGTCGCAGCAAGTTGTTGGGAAGCAGAAATCGCGGCAGCAATCAATATGAAATGAGCGAGCGAGCGGAGAGAGCCCCCGGTGCTGATGGGCATTAATCGGACTGCCATTGGCATTAGACATGTATATATATATTAGAGACCTTCAAAGGTTTATAGACGGTGTGAAGACGTATATACCTAGAGACGGATAAATCAAATTAATCATCATAAAAGTTGACAATGATGTCATGGTCCTCAGTACGAATCATGTATGCAGGCAATAGACACACTCAAGGACGCCAACATTATACCGAGCTAGTATCTTGTCGAGATTGCAAAGATAAAGCTTCAAAGACAATATCTCAGTTGTAAATGGTCGTCTTCTTAAAATGGGGTATCAAAACGTCTATAAATCGTCTACCATATCTACCAGTGCGACGCCTATCCATCAGCCTCAAAAGAGTCGTTGAGATACCTGACAAAGCTTTCCCTAATGCGACTCGGCCCCGAGAGATTTCCCACCGTCTCCAGTCCAATACCACCTCGGTTCAGTCCCATGTACGCTCTACGAAGGCGCTGTAATTGCGGCAACCCCACCTTTTTCCCGGCGGGAAGCTCGATGCTGAGGGTTTCATCGCCACTGCCGGAGCCCTTGGGCACCACGATCTCGTCTCCGCCCTCGTCGGACTGCTGATCCAGGATGCGCTTGACAATGTCCTGAGTCTCCCGGTCCAGAATGTACAAGTAGTCGCCGCCGGCGTCGCGGCTCCTTTGGATGGTGGCCTGGTTGGGCTTGATAATCTTGCGTCCCTCGCCGGCAATGGCGTCCCACAAGCCGTCAAAGACCTGCTTCGTCTGCGCCTCGTCGTCGTCCCATACCAGCGTGAACAGCGGGCTGTCCCACCTTGTCATGGGGTTGGGCTCCTCATAGCGAAACACGAGATTCTCCCAGTTCTCCGGAGAGTACGGGGCCTCGGCCTCGTCATCGCCTGCCGGCTCACCACCAGCGGCCTCGCGGTCCTTTTGCCGCTGCAGGCGCTCCTCGTTGACCTTTTGCGCCTTGTCCTTGCCGCTGCCAATCTGCAGAATGCAACTCGGGGTTCTGACGGCCTTGGCCTCGCAGTGCAGCTGGTAGCGCCAGCCCTTGATGTAGTTGAGGCCGTCGAGGATGACAATATCCTTGTCCGAGAGCACGCGCTTGACGGCGGCGTAGATGGTGGCGCGAGCGTCCTTTTCCGAGGCGTTGGCGGAGCGGACGTGCGCCGGCAGGGTCGAGAGGTCGTAGACGGACCGCGAAATGGACAGCGACTGGTCCGAGATGAGGTGGAGGCGGTACTTTGGAGGCGCGCTGCTGCTGCTGCCGCCCCCCGACGACGACTGCTGCGATTGCGACTGTATCCGTTCCTCGAGATACTTGTGCAGCTGCCTTGCGCGCGTGCTCTTGCCCGAGGTGGGGAAGCCGGCGAGGATGATGAGCTGGGGGTATCTAATGTGAGCCAATGTCTAAGCTGTTATCCTCAGCTGTGCCGACCTACCGGCATGGCTGATCCAGAGTCAAAAGTACAATGGATCAATTGGGGATGCTGCTAATCAAGAGGAAGATTGTAATTTCCATGATCCAGCATGTGACGTAGTGGGGGTGCGAGAAAAGCCCATTCAGCACCAAAAGACGACCCAGGCGGCGAGGGGCAGTTCTTGGCCCACTAAAACGGAGCCTGGTCCGGAGGCGGCTCCGGGGGGGATTATAGTGGACATTTCATCTCTGCCATTCATCATGAAACCATCAGCCACGTTGCTAAGTTGAGACTGCACGTAGAACCATCTTTTTTTTTTCCCCTAAAACTTTGGACATTTCAATCAAG
This sequence comes from Pestalotiopsis fici W106-1, assembly GCF_000516985.1. Lineage (NCBI taxonomy): Eukaryota > Fungi > Ascomycota > Sordariomycetes > Amphisphaeriales > Sporocadaceae > Pestalotiopsis > Pestalotiopsis fici. Next base: position 4,712,564 of record NW_006917093.1, on the reverse strand, counting down.
CCGTGTATTCTTCAGATAACAAGTTTCATGTCAATCTCGTCTTGACTTATCGCAGGCAGTTTAATGCAAGAATAAGCGACATATTACTCGAAACTGTGGCGTAGCTTTAATTTATCAAAATCATATTTCTCCAATATAATTGGGCTGTTATACTTTGACTTTCCTCTTTTCACAAACGACCACATATAGTTTTGTGTTTCTTAATAAGAAAACCCCAATCGAGCAGTCGTTTCGTAGCTGGACTGGGATTGACAGAACAAGTCGAAACGGAAAGCAGAGCGTAACTCGTGACCACATTCCACCAGTATACTGTTTTACGATTCATACATATCAGAACCCTGTCGACAAGAATGTCGACTTCGTATGGGGTACGCATACTTCTTGTTCTATAGGCAGACCTGTATCTGAAAGGTGAATATGTTGATGCAAGAGAATGCGCACCCCTTTGCTCCCTTTATTCATGCGCATTTTTGCCCCAACGGACTTGGCGCCATTCATCCCAAGCCAAGAGAATCTCACTGCATGCTGACTGCTTCTCATTAACACCTGGATATGATTCTCCTCTTCTTTCAGTGAATCGTTTGTCTCAGCCTGATTCATGTAATCCGCTGTATAATCCGTCTGTATGTGACGCTTCGGCATTGGTGATTACCCCAATCGATCGCCGCAATCACCCCCAATTTCCATCCATGATATAAGTGTGGTGGTACCATCTCATATATCCAATAGATTCATTCTACTGACATTTTTTGTACATGTTCTCCTCTATGGGCTCTCACATTTGCATCTCCTCCATGCAGCTTTCGTGTGACGTGAACAAGAAGTTATTCAAGACAGTCCTGGCTCATTGGCTTGTGTATCGTTGATCATCTACGTCTACAGCCTCGCCAAGATAAGTTGACGTGAGCAACAAAGTATTGAGAGACATAATTCATGGAATGCTATTGGCTTGTGTCTCGCATTACCCCTCATCGTGCCAGTCTCTTATAATGAGCCCTGTCATGATTCGAAACCTGTTGTCTATCATGGAGACCATTGACTTTGCGTCAAGTCTCTTTCGAACATCATGAAGTCGCTCGTCATAGCCAGTATCATTGCACACTCTACCACATTCATCAGCGCCGTGTCGGCCTCTGTTCACGATGCAGAATGCGTGAGTTTCAGTCACTTCGCTCAATGTGCCCAGACAATAACCCAACTTCTTCAGTGTCATGCTCTCCATGCATCGGCTCTCGGCAGCAATGTCTATTTCCCAAAGTCAAGTTCATACGATGACCGTCTTGATTCGTACTGGTCGAGAAGCGCAGCTCTTGCGCCAACGTGTATGGTTCTGCCGACCTGCACCGAGGATGTGGCACATATTATTAGGACTATCGTGGCAAACAATTGCTCCTTTGGCGTCCGCAGTGGCGGACATGGGTCTTTTGCATATTCCAATAGCGTCGATGAGGGCATCACGATTGACTTTGGTAAGCAGATGCAACAAATAAACCCTTTCATAGTCACGCAAGAATTGCCATATTGACCCATAAGGTAAGGATTCATCAACAAGACCACATACAACAGCGACACCAAGATTGCCTCGGTCCCTCCCGGAAGCCAATGGCAGCAGGTCTACGAAACCCTCGCTCCCTACGGCGTCACTGTCACGGGCGGGCGCGCCGGCACCGTCGGCGTGGCGGGTTTCCTCACGGGAGGCGGCAACTCGTTTCACTCGGCCTCGCACGGGTTTGGCTGCGATAATGTCCACAACTTTGAGGTCGTCCTGGCCGACGGGTCCATCGTTGACGCCAACGCCGAGGCGCACGCGGACCTCTGGCAAGGCCTCAAGGGCGGCTCGGGCAACCTCGGCCTCGTCACCCGCTTCGACATGTACGTGATTGACTTTCCGGACCCTGGCGTGACGGATATCTGGGGCGGCGTCGTGGGCTACGACCTCGGCGCCACCGACGCCGTCATTGATGCCTATATCGACTTTGCCGACAACGTCTACAAGGATCAAAACAGCTCGACTCTTCCCTACTTGGCCTATGTGCCCGAGGCGGGCGGCATGATTCTCAATGTTGCACTCGACAATACCATCAATGCCGCGTTCCCACCAGCCTTTGATGGCTTTCTGTCAGTGCCGGGCATTACTGCTACTTCGCTGAGATCTGCGCCGATGCAAGAAATCACGGCAGAGCTTGGACTCGCGCAGCCATATGGCTTTCGGTGAGTGGAAACCTGTCCTTGATCAAACATGATTGATCTGGTGTGCTTACTGGCCGGTTATCTAGACACTTGTGGTTCTCGAGCGGTTACAAGAATGATGCCCGCATAATGAGATATATCGTGCAAAAACACAAAGAGATCGTTGCACGCTTGGTTCCAGACTATCCCGCGGATAGCGGGTTCAACACACTCTGCTTGTTCCAGCCCATTACGCAGACTCTCGTCGGGCACAGCGCCGCGAAAGGCGGCAATGTCTTGGGCCTCGAGGACCGCGTCAAAGACGGCAACGGGGTCATGTTCCTCCTGGGCATCGGCATTCACAGTGCAGAAGATGAGGCCAAGCTATGGCCTATTTTTCGAGAGTGGTTTGATGATGTTGACAGCTATGCTACGTCCATTGGGGCGAATTGGAATTGGCATTATCTAAACTATGCAAACTTGGCCCAAGATTCCCTTGCATCGTATGGCAAAGCATCGGTGGAAACGATTCGAAGGGTTTCCGAGAAATATGATCCGGGTCAAGTCTTTCAAAAATTGCGAAAGTCGGGATTCAAGATTCCGGCAGAGGTTCACGAAGGGACCTATGGGTATCAAGGAGCAAACATTGAAGATTACTCCTCTATTGATCAAAAAGTGTTGGGATGACAAAACGCGGTTACTGCACTGATGCTCTTCAGAGTGAAGAGTTGTTTTGAAATGATGAATTCAATTTTTGGACTCCAAGGCTGATTATCAAAACGGTGACCACGATCCTTCACTTATCCGTCGGCCCAGCTCCACGGCGGCCCGATACTCGTTGCTGTCGTCCCCAAGACACTTCATCTCCACGTCCACGAGCTTCTCGGCCCACTCGGTAGCCTCCGCGTGACGACCAGTTCTCGCACCATATGTAGCTGCCAGCGAGAGCAGATAGCCCGAGGTGTCCGTCTCGGACATGCCGTGTTCCTCCATGAGACGCAGTCCCTTTTCGATGAGAGCCATGGACCGGGAGTACTCCTTGGCCTCCCATGGGTGCGGTCTGGACTTGACCTTGTCCTCGCGCTTCCTCAGCTTGACCATGACGTCCTCGATCCTCTTGCTCAGGAGGTCTCGCTGGCTATCGCTGCTCTCGCAGGCGGAGCACTGACACTTGAAGCCCCAGTCCTTGAGGATCTGTCTCCGGGTGGCAGTAGGGTGGCAGATGTCGATATACGACGTATTGAGCTCCTCGCCGGGTTGAATATCTCGAAGCGCATGAATGGTCAACCGGTTGATGAGGGGGTTATACCTATGAAACACGTTTGGCGAACAAGAGTGGTTCAAACGAGCAGCCTGCGTAAAAAAAAAGACAGAATAAGTCAATACACACCGGCCTTTGCCAGACTTTGATGCCCTTTCGACATGGGATGGTATCCTTACCTTGTAAAAGACGCCAAACTTGCGGTCCCCATTGGGGAAACGCATATTGAAACGATTCGTCTCGTATATCGACCAAGCGCGCTCGTGCGCCTCGACCAAGGCATTGAAGGACTCGTCCTCTCCAGACGACTGCCTCAACTCGGTGATCCATTCCAGGTCCTTGCTCGGCTTGGAGCAGGCAGCCAATTCCCAGTATGCCTGCTGGTCCGGACCCGGCAGCGCCGCCACGGCTCGGAACACGCCGAGCTGCGTCGCCTCGCCCGGCACCGCTATCAGCGGCTGCTCGCAGAATAGGCGGGTGCCGGAAGCTATACATGAAGTCGCGAACACGGCGATGCCGGCGCCTCCCGTGTCACGTTCCTCGTAGAGATCATCCCGGACAAAGGTAGGTACTGCGGCGCCGCGATCTTCGCACGGACTAGGCTTCTCCAGCTCGGTGACCGCCATGATGAGAATTCGAGTGTGCCGGTTTTAAAGCAGCAATGCAGTTTGGCAGCTTCTTCCTTCAGATAGCGGTCGGCCCCTACTTCATCAATTGGTGGTTCCTTTTCTTGCTGTCTGGGCAGATAAAGTAAATCCAAGCAGCTTTCATTTGAGGCAATCTTGTATCACTTTGACTCAAGCCCAATCGAGCCTCCCGGTTTATAAAAACGACAATATGGTTTTCGTCATATTTATGAATGCGACTTATCCATTAAAGTGTCAGATTATCGTGATGGCAACCTACACACAGCAGACCGTTGATATTACCAGGGTACAATTTCGATTAAGACAACTAGCCCTGGCTTTTTTTTTTGGTAGAGATAACAGACATTTGTCAGATGGAAAAAATCGGCGCTTACAGAATTAGCGGAACCGGGTCTGAGCGGATATGGATCAGCAGTTTTTTAGAGCCCGCAAAATGTGAAGCTTAATTACGAGGCTTGTCCTGAAACAAACAAGCCTTCGAGACTGTGACCAGGATCCATCTTCGAGGCTCGCCCAGTTCATGTTTGGTTTAGGCAACGGCAATGTGCTTTGCGTATATATTATATCTTCAGTGACAGGCCATTACTAGACTGATTGTTTGCTTGTCCGTGAAGTCTCGATCTTATCCATATGTCAAAGACACACGACGACCTATCTGCCAAGACATCTGCTTATGCCAGATAGTGTTGACGTCCGTGAAGGTCGAATATAACTTGTTTGCATGATCAACCAAGACCTTGTTTTACAGCGAGAAATGCCTTCTGAGACATGATGTACGATGTGTCGAATCGGTGTACATAGAAAGGAACCCTCAGGTTCTCCAACTGAATCAGCTTACCTACCTGAGTAATCGTCGCAGGTGAAAATTCTTCTTGTATGATGCGGCTGAACTTGACATGGACTACATTATCGGCGTCTGGCAGGGACAAAAAAAAAAAGATACTCCGATAGACGAGAGCCGGAGATTCATAAACTTTTACGGAATAGACTCAAGCACCTTGAAACTGTCGACATTACATGCCGGGCAAAGCCCACGTGGTAATGCATGTGCGTGCCTGAGGCGTGGTCAATATTGTAACCGTCCGCTCTGCACCGTTACATGCGTGCGTGAGGCTGAGCGTCAGCGACGACTTGAACCGACGGGGTCCTTGTCACGCCACGTGTTGAGATGGATATTGGCCCCCAATGCCACAGTCTGCAGCTCATCGTTGGTGCTCACTCTATTGATGGGGCGTCAGAAGTTAATCGCATGGCCACAATGGGATCTGATACGTTCTCATTCAGATTATCTGACCCGTCCGTCCAACCATTCAACCCATGTTCCCAAAAAGAATAATTCGATGCGCGCATGAAGGGGTTCCTTGGATCAACTACCCTGATGTGTTGAGATTCGTCCAAGATACCCCGGTCCTTCAGACTGGCCAAGCTTGCTTCTGCTGTTTTCTGTCAATCAAGTGCGGACGCTGATAGCCACCAATTATTTCTGCAGCGATCTAGTTCTCTGTGTTGGCAGAGATTGTACGTATTTTTCCAACAGGGTATCCAAAAGCCAGATATCTGCTGCATATTTCCTCCGCGTGTTCTCGAGGCGAGCATTGATATGCTTACTCAGGCAGCTTTGGTTGCTTCGTCCCATCCCCATACCTGAGACAGATATTTCTCCATGTTGACACGCTTTGTCTTCATTTCAACCATCCAAGGGTGTTCTAGCATCCTCCATGGAGTAGCTCTGCGACTTGGTTCTTTCTCCAAACTGCGAATCGAGTCAGTATCTGGCCTTGTCTTGTACTTGACAACTTTACTTACCAGCATTCTATGAAATATTTGAAACTGTCGCTCCAGTAGATATTCGAATCCGGCTCATCCTTGAGTTTTGGTATCTCCTGTCGGACAATGTATGTGAGCAGGTCGATCAGGCCAGCTTTTGGCTGCATTTCTGTTCCATCGGCAGGGAATGGGAAGCGGTGCTGTGCTACTTCGAGAAGCGTGACACCTGTTGACCAAACATCCGAAGTGATTGTATAGCTTTGTCCTGTAATTCGCTCAGGCGCCATGTAGTAGCTCGTACCAATAAAGGTGTTGGCCTCGCCTTTTGTTCCAAAGTCTCCCGAAACACCGAAGTCGCAAAGCTTGACAGCACCATTGCGACAGAGCAAGATGTTGCTGGGCTTGATATCACGGTGGATGATCTTTTTGCTGTGAAGATATGTGAGACCGCCGAGCACACCCTCTGCGATCTTACCCAGGACCTTTTCGCCCGTCCGTCCACCAAGCCGCTTGACTTCCTTGTAGATGCTGTCGAGAGAACCACCTTCACAAAACTCCATTGCGATCGAAATGGTAGCTGTGGCAGGATCGACAAAGGCGCCATAATATCTGCAGATATGGTCGGAAGCACAGCTCTTGTTGAAATTGATTTCCCGCACAATCTGTCGCTTGATATCGGGATCCGGGTTGGTGGTGATGACCTAGATGACATTCTGGTCAGCTAAAACGAGCTTACCAACAAGAGCCTGGAAGGCTTACCTTGAGTGCGAAGACGGTGTTTCCACCAGTCAATTTGCACCTTGTTACGGCGCCTCCTGCTCCTTCGCCTAGGCCGCCGAGTTCCACGATTCTCTTTTCCACGCTGGCAATCCTCCAGCCTTCGTCGTCCAAGTCTTCTACATCGGCGGTCCGCGCCTTCTCTAAAGCCAGCTTGTCAAAGCTGTTTTCCAGGCCCTGCATGCTGCCGTCTCGTTCCATACCAACGCCTCCCTCACTCTTTTCCGAATAAAGAGAGACAGCCGCCGAGATTGGATCGGGTGTCCCTTGTGGTCTCGACCCAATGCCGTATTGTGATGCGAAGGACAGAGCAGAGAACTGCGAGCCTGCCGAGGTAGGATTGCTCGCCCTGCCATCCAAGGGTCCAAAACTGCCCGACCTTGAATGTGCTGCACTACTCTCACTGCCGCCACTTGCGGATTGTCCCGGTTGAATACTAATCTGTCTCGGTTGTTGTTCGCACGGCACTACGGTACTGCCCATGGGAGTAGCCAGATGCAAGGTTGGCAGCTGTGGCCTGCCACCAGCTGCTGCACCGCCCACTGCCTTCACGTTCGGCGAGGGAGGGATCGCCAGTCCAAGTCTCGGCGTTCTGGCGCCGCTCGCTCTCCCGCCCCCAATAGCAGGCCGAAGCAAAGGAGCTGGTGAGTTCATCATGGGAACCGGACTCGGGTTCGCAGGCGTCACTATCGGAGGCGCAGGTGGCGGTGTCTCGAGGGAAGGGATGGGAGCCTTCATGGTAAGGGTACGTCAGTATTTCTGCTGATGACCAGAGCGGCACATTTGGAGACTTTTCTAACCAAAACACGAGTCGGATGGGAGGACAAAGGAAAGGCACGTCAAACGCAGCACAAAGAAGAATAGGCTCACTAACATGAGGTGCCCCTGAATGAGGGCCCGGCTCAGCCATTTTGTCGTACAGAAAACCAAGAAATGACGATGCAGATGCAGATATAGTCGCTGCTAAGGGCTGCCCAGTTGGAGATCCAGCAAGCACTTGTTCTTGTCGTTGTGGAACGTAGTCGAGTAGGGCCGATCCAACTTGTATCTGTCGCTTCCCGTCAACGATAAGTGACGGCAGACTCTGACCAGGACGAGGACGAGGCAGCAACAAACGCGGCCGCGCTGTATACTGGTGACTTGTACTTGAAATGAGTTACAAGAAAGCTAAGGTAGGTAGCAGTGCGGAATGGGGAGTCGGCCAACAATCGGACGGGTAAAAGCAAACGGTCATGCAAGCTAAAAAGTAATAGGCGATGGATGGCAAAGGTTAGAAAGAAAAAGATATATCCAAACGAGGCGGACGTATATCTTCTTGAGCGAAAGGATAAACAACGGTGAAAAGAAGCAGCTGCAGTGACACGTGCTGAATATGAAGCAGAGTAAAGAAAAGCGAAGCAGGCGAGAAGCAGTTGGTCGGAAGCTGTATGCACTCGCTCGCTAGGTGAATGGCTGAGTGGATGGGATGGTTGAAATGTGCCCTTCCCCTCCTGATTTCAGTGGCCGTTGGGTTTTGTCCCGCAGCCAGCAGCAGCAGCAGCAGCAGCAGCAGCTCGTGCCAATACCTCTGCTGCCCTCTCCTCTCTTCTTGAAAGCGGAGACCGATCGAGCGAAGCGGGCGGACCACAGAGACCCTGGACTCTCGGCTGTGGGGACTGTGCTAGGCAAGGATGTCGGCACACACTCTCTCCAGCGCCAAAAGAGACGCCTCGACGGGCCAGTGGAGAAGGGCTCTGGGTTGGGCGACAAGAAGCTGCCTTTGGTCTGTCGTTGCAGGGCGAGCGGACCGAGAGAGCTGATTGACGGACGGGAAATGGTCAGACTGCTTTGGCGTGAGTTTCCGTCTCCCCTTCTTGTCTTGTGCTTGTCCAGTCGCCGAGGGAGCTCTGACTTGTCAGACTTTTGCTTGGTTCGTCTGTGAGATTGGCTAGGGGGCGTGACGAGATGGAAGGTTTACGTATCGAAACAGCTATGGCTCCATTCAGAAAGAAGTAAAGCTTAGCCCGGCTCGGGGAGTTTGACACTGGACCGTTTCGTGATCTTCACTCGAGACAGGGCCTGGCGGCTAGCGAAATGCAAGTCGCAAATGACGCTTGCTAGCAAAGAGGAGGGAGACACGGAACATATAATGGATAATATGGAGTAAGTGTAATGTAGCTGAGTGCTGTGCGAGTCCTAGATACGTCGATATCGATGGACGGGGGGAAGGGAATTGACAGGGCATTATAAAGGCAGATATGCGAACATTCTAACCATGCATGTATGGATGTATGGCCCTGTTGTAGACAATAACAGAGTGCTTCCATCTTTCTCATTTGTCTCGCCCGCTCCACGCGCTCTCGTGTCACACAGAGACAGGAACACTTCATTATGGCCCCAAAGGGGCTTTGGATTGCCTGCTCCAGGTTGCTTGCCAGGTAAGGATGAAAAGAAGTAATGTAGGGGGGGGATCTCAGCCCAAGCAAGCCAAGGCAGCCCACCGTGGCGGCTGTGGGCGTCCATTGGAGAGACTTCCCGCTGAAACGGCGCAATTGGAGTTCTGCACTAGGGCAAATGGCTTTGCAGTTATCCAGAACTGTTCAACTTAAAATATTCAAGCTACCTCGTTGTTATTAGTGCGCAATGCACACAATTAGTTGTACGACGATGCAGGTGGACCCTGGTTGCTTGTCTGCCTTCCCATGATCCATCTCATTCTCACCTCATCATCTACGAGGAACAAAACATACTAATAACCATTGCAATAACAACCTGGAGCTCCGTTGTCATCCCACCTCCAACGCCATTTGGCTTGGAGCGTCATCGAAGGAACATGGATGGTTATCATGAAAAGAGCATGTTCCATGGATCACGTCACTTCGAAGTAATGGCAGAGAGAACGATAGATATATATCCCGGGCATCTACGTAGTACACATGCCTTTTCATGGAGTGTCTTGGCTTTGATATCATACAATCTTTAGAGCAGTACGACTTGAACCTTGAGACCACATATGTAGGTTTTACTCATCGCAGCTTGTATCTGCCCGACACATGAAGAATAACTTTATAGCGGACCGGCGAGACTTCAAATTGTACTACACAGACTTGACCTTCACTCGCGATACAATCCAGTACGACCCAAATGGCCACCACTTATACTGATGGTGTGGGGGAAACCGTCACGGGTATCACGGCGGTCATCTGGGCGCGTTTTGGGGCTGAAATATTTGCGGAGGGCACCGTTGGGCCTTTGGGGGCCGAATGTCTTCTTGGGCAATATCGAATACTGCTGCTTACCATCTGCATACATGTCATCAAGGCTTCCTAATATGAACATCGGCAATGCGATTTGTTAATGCCTCGTACAGAGTATTGATCTTTGAGCAGTGGGGGAGAAAATGACAGATCGAACGCTAATAGCGCAAGCAATACCGCAGACGCCAATCAACCTGCGAGGGTTGGGAAACGCATTACTGCCGTTGCTAAAATTCCAAGTATACAAATAAACAGACTATCTTGTGCGTACGTGGGCTTCTTCAGGTATCAGGTACAATTTGACAACTTGCACATGCCGGTTGGAACTGGAATCGATTGCTACGAGACCAACCAATTTGCATAAATTACCTCATTACCAGCACTATTCCCCAGGTATCATATAATCTGCAGATCATTTGTGTATCTGGATATGTGCTCTATAATAGACATGTATTATTGATGCTGGACTTGGTGGCTTCAAACGCACAAGGCGGCGTCATTACCGAGTGCCGTCAGCTCCTCCTGCTGCAAATCCTGCTCGAGATGGCTTTCGAAACCACAAATACAGAATCAGCGAAATGAGAGAGGCGTCATCTCTATGGATGCGATCAATGCTGCCATGCACGTCTAATTCGATCGGTTCCAAACCCCGGGCGCCTAAAGCATTCAATCCTGGTCTCATTGGACGGGCTTCTCAGTGACTGCACTTCTGGACATGATCTAATAATACTGGCTTCTCAACCCACAAACTACGACCACTCAGCAAAACTCACTCGCTCAATCAATATCTCTCTCCATTCACACTTGCGCATTAGAGTAGGTGTATTGATGTAATAAGACTGCCCAGTGTAGTATTCCGTAGTATTGTAGTGCTTGTTTCAATGTTGCCATCTAACTTTGGTCTCCACATCGATTGACCCCCAAAGGCCAAAAAAGATCCAAAGGGGTACGTACCTTGTAAGCTGCCCCACCATGGATTTTTTTTAACGGTAAGCGCGAAGTCCAAAGATTTTCACATTTTGATATTGCAGTCACGATATTTGGCAACGACATTCCTATTGAGTACCCAACAAACAATCTTGATAGGAATCGACTCCATCAGTCTTGTCCAAGTGTAGCACTACGTCTGGCGTATGCAGTCTTACATTATCGTTGGCATTCTGACATATCTGATTGCTACTGTTTGCAGCACAAATCCCTGCAAAGGAGCAGTCGAATTATAACAACTTGCGTCCGAGTGTTCCAATACAGAAGACTCAACCCTCTTCTGTTCTTCATCCTTGTTTTTCCTAGCGGAGCCGCTTCGCTTCTCTTCGCTATGCCCTCCAGGACCAGCGGCGCCAAGAAGTCGCGCCCGGCTCATACCGAGGAGCTGGAAGTCGTCTCTCTTGCATCGCAGTCAGAGGCTAGCAGCGACGATGAAGGCTCTAGCGAAGGCGACGATGCCTCTGATTCGGATGCCTTGGACAGCGATGCCCCTCGAAAGAAGCGCAAGGTGAGCGTTGAGATCGAGGTGGAGCCAGAGGACGATGAGCCATACGAGACCTCTGTGATCTCCTCGATACAGGCTCCGTCGCGCATTGGAAAGAAACGTGCCCCGGCTGCTCCAGAAGCTTCGCAGCCAGTGAAACCCATGGCTATGAATATACCAACAGCAACATCTGTGCCAGTAGACCCAAAAGTCACTTTCGAATCCTTGAGCCTGCGGCCATGGCTGGTTCAGTCGCTTTCCAATATGGCCATCAAGCGGCCTACGGGCATTCAGAAAGCATGTATTCCTGAAATCTTAGCAGGAAGGGATTGCATCGGAGGAAGTCGTACTGGTTCAGGAAAGACAGTCGCGTTTGCCGCCCCTATCTTGCAGAAATTGGCCGAGGATCCAAGTGCCATCTTTGCAGTGATCTTGACAGCAACCAGGTGTGTAAACAAACATAGCCTCAACCCTATCTTAATAACTGGCAGCTAACACAAAGCAGAGAGCTTGCCCTCCAAATCATGGAGCAAGTCAAGGCCATTTCGTCTGCACAGACCGTAAAGGCCATCTTAGTCACAGGTGGTGCTGATATGAGAGCACAGGCAATCGCAATCGCTCAGCGCCCGCACGTCATTGTTGCGACGCCGGGGCGCCTCGCAGATCATATCCGTAGCTCTGGCGAAGACACATGGTGTGGCCTTCGAAGAGTCAAGTTCTTGGTGCTCGATGAAGCCGATAGATTATTGTCAGAGGGTCCGGGCTCGATGCTGCCTGATATCGGTATGTTGATCTTCGATAACCCCCTTCTTCGCCTGAGCATGAAACTAATGACAAGCCAGAACAATGTTTACGTGTGCTGCCTCCCGCTTCAGAGAGGCAGACTCTGCTCTTCACCGCAACCATGACTCCCGAAGTGCGGGCCTTGGAGAACCTTCCCCGGAAACCAGGCAAACCGGCGCCTTTCCTATGTGAAGTTGACACGCAAGTGCTTGCTATTCCTGCCACATTGAACCAAATGTACCTTCAGGTGCCCGTCACGCACAAGGAGCATTACCTTCATGAACTGCTCCTCACTGACGCGAACGCGGAAAAGTCCATTATTCTGTTTTGCAATCGGACGAGCACTGCAGAATACCTGCATCATTTGCTACGACTCTTGGACCATAGGGTGACATCACTTCACTCCAAGCTGCCACAGCGCCAGAGGATAGACAACCTGGGGAGATTCAGGGCTTCAGCAGCGCGTATCCTGGTGGCTACAGATGTGGCCGCTAGAGGTCTCGACATCCCAGAGGTCTCGTTGGTTATCAATTACGATCTGCCCAGAGAGCCAGATGACTACATCCACAGAGTTGGTCGTACCGCTCGTGCCGGACGCAAGGGTGACGCGGTGAGCTTTGTTGGCCAACGTGACGTTGACCTTGTCCATGCTATTGAGACCAGAGTTGGTCGCGATCTGGTGGCCTGGGAGGAGGAGGGTGTCAACCTAGAGACCAGAGTAGTCAGAGATGCGCTCAAGCTCGTCAGCGAGAAGAAGAGGGAGGCACTTCTGGAAATCGAGGAGAACAAGGAGGTTGGCGGAAAGAGGAAAAGGGGTATGCAGAAACTCCGTGCAGAGTGAGCGAACAGTTGATATCACATTCTATCCAAAGCAATATGACTCTTCGGAAAATTCAGGAGATTTACAGTGCAATAAGTTGTCTCTGCATAATTCATTGGTGGTTGTCTAAGCATTTTCACTTTCCTCATCATATGCTTTGGCGCCTGGAATCTAACACAAATGGATATTGACATTGGAAGCTACCTACTGCTTATCAATATCTTGACAGCATATTCTCGAGATCTGTGATGAATAACTACTATCTCAGCAATGTATCAACCATTTACTTCGTTTCTATTCTAAAATGATGATGAACAGGTTCAACCCAAAGTTTCCGCGAAGTTCTTGAGGCTGGTAACAATGGCAAATCGACGTTTAAAAATAACAGCTCTGTGCAATTCAGTGCGCACTTCATTTCTGTACAGCAAAATCTTTCTGGTCGTGATACGTGCCCGTGATATACTCTTACTACAAAATCACCGAATCACTACAGAATTGACAAAACAGTACTGTGATTTTGATGATATGATCCGGGTCAGAAATGAGGCGAGCAACTCAACGCGTTGTAGTCATATCCAATGTTCATGTGCCTTGTCGCCCTCGTAAGCATGGTAAATTGAGTAGAAAGCGTTATGGGCATTACTCTGTCGTGATGGTCACTCATACTCAGCTTCGATATCACAAACTGATTTCCCAGGCGGTTTTTCGTTGCAATACATTCATACAGGGGGTTATATATGGCTGAACAGACGGAATCAAATTCTCTAGAGCCTGTACATCGAGGTTTCTCGCGGTACATGGCTACTCTGCCACAAACGGTAGACCCTAAAAGTAGACGATGTAAGCAGCTTGTACCCCATAATTTCAGCCGCAAAGCCGAGAACCTGCGCAAGAGAGTAATAAGCTGAGCGATAAGAAAGCTTATAGGAAGCGAGCCCTTGACTTATCGGCGGACCAACCCCCTGACCATACCGCCCCTTTGGCAAACGCCCATTGTTGTTCCTTATTGGATTTGTAATTCTAGCCCGTAGCCGATATATTCTTTTTTAAATATTTCAATGGACGCGTCCAATTATGAAACTGGGAGAGAGGAGGGGGAGTAAGAAAATCCCCCTCTGGACAGCCCAGCTCGGTCAAGGGGTCCCCCCAAAATCCTACCGTGCCAACCGAGACGGACAACTGCTGAGTGAGAGCGCCTTACATTGACTACGTTGGGTAGATGGACTATACTATGCAGAAAGGCGTTGCCACGTGGGGAGTGGGTCAAGGCACCGTGGTGCTCCTTCGGGACAGGACCGTAGTGATCCCCCGAGAAGGGGGCAGAGTGGGATGGTAAAAAAAGGTGTACCTTTTTACGCAGGATTCCCCAATGACAGTAAGAAGTAGGATTGTATTTGAGTTTCACCTTGCGCGTCTTGATCAACTGGGTGGGAAGAATCTACTACCTACCTACCAGGGAGGTGTCTAACAACGTTTGACGGCACACGGCTGAGTCTTGTGTCAGCAGCCCCTCTTCCTCTCTCAAATTAACACCGTGACCCTTTTTTGGTAAGGAAGTGTATTCTGTAGAGTCGTGGGATTACTTCCATCATCCATTACCTTGTTCAACTACTCATGTACCGCACAAAACCAAGAAACTTGCAGCTCCTTTAAATGTGACAGACGGCCAAAAGGGCTAAAATGTGGCCTGCCGCAACCAAGGTAGCACCTATTGATACGGCAACATACTCATCTGATCAATAGCAACGATAACGCCAAGACGTGTGCCGTCTCTCCAAAGTTGCAGATGTAAACTAGAGTAAAGCATCATCTGCATCTAGACTCGGTCCCCAGAGCAAATCGCGAAACTGGGGGCCAGCCTTTTGTGTCTTCACTATAGTATTGCCCAAACGAGCCAGCTGAGTCAAGTGATTGAATCGGCCGATTTGCGGGTCTTGAATATATGCCGGGACCCGGATATTGCTCGGTCGAGACATGACATTTCCCGCAGGAGCCATTTATCAGGTCAGGTACATTGTGTGTATGTGTGTGTGCGTGCGTCCATGTATGACTGTTGACGGCACAAAACGGCAATCCGGCCAGCCGGTATTGACTCACATTGTCACTGAGGATATGGCAAAACTCTATTTATTAGACAGACGCTAGGAGGACGTAGTACGGTGTCATGGTAGGGAATTGATCCTCGGATGTCGCACATGAAGGCGCTCGGTCGGCCTTATGGATGAAAGCCCGACTCACACTGATCGACGGATTCTGGGCCCAACTTTGTACAAAACGTCGGGCGGAAGCCCGCCCTTCGCTCGCTCGGTCGGCTACCAAGGCTGGCTGAGATGGAAAAGAAAAACAGTCCGCGCCCAGGCGATCCGGGTTCGTGGTGGACGCTTGTCAATCTCTCCCCGGAGAAAAACAAAAAGGCGACAGGACCCTGGAGTCAGATCTTATCTTTTCCTACCATGTACCATTTTGTCTCCATCCTATGACAGTTTTCCCCGCTAACGTAGTTTTTTTCCTTGTTGTCGCGGCGCGACGAAAACCTGCCGATCAAGGCAGAAACAGCCGGAAGCGGACACGGATACATGGTCAAAAAAGAATGAGAGCTGCCTGGGTGGACAACAGACTGTCCACGCAAGCTTGATACGCGGCTTTAGAGTTTCTGCCTACCATTGATTCACTCACACTCGAATCAAGGATTCATCGAGTGAAAAGTTGATGAGGCCGTTTTCATCTTCCTATTGGACCTCCTAGGTGTTTGGTCGCGTGAGGCAGGATACTTGTTTGCCCGCTCGTGACGGCAATATGCCTAGAAAGTGACCATCCAATCCAAACGTCAGCTGAACACGATTAATATTGGAGTACTAGACGGTTGGTTCGTTTGATCCCGTCCCACCGAGAAGAGGCACTGCTGCCAGAGCAGCTGGAGCTCGGGGTCCTAGGGTCACCGACCATTCCCCCAGGGCGGCTCAAAGTTAAGCCCGATGGGGTCCGGGTAACAAAAGATAAAAAATCCTTGTTACCTGTGAACAAACGGTTGCCCGGTCTAGTTGCCAATCTCCATGGTGCTAAGTCCGCACCATGTTTAAGTAAGCCAGCCAGTCGATCAGTGTGGTCGAGACCCCGATTCGTAAGCGACCTGTCGCGGCTTTTTGGCAATCCAGCAGGTTTTGTGTCATTGCGAAAAAAAAGGGAAAATCGATGATGCTATCAAGATGTGGAAAACTTGCTCATGTATCTTTCTTTCACATGGGCTTTCGATAAAGGCCAAGCTCATGCATGCGAGTCCGAGTAGAGTTACAGACTTTCGTATATGTTGTATTGTATGTAGATGCAGCGTGTAAGAAAAGCCCATGGCTGATTATCAAGGACATGCCGATGGCTAGCTGACTGAGTGGCTTGCCCTGGCGTATAGGTAGGATAACTCAAGCTCACCCCAGATAATACGTAGTACACAATATATTTCTACTGTGTAGAGGTTTCCAGGCCCCAGCCACTTTTGACTGGTGAGCCCCAGGAAATTACCGTGTCGCAGGTCTTTAGGGTGCGGGACTGTGATGTGATTGACTTGTTCGAGCCTCAATGGGGACGCCTTTGCGATGTGACACCAATTAAGCAACTATTCTAATTCTGACCGTGCTCCTTCTCCGCAGATACGGCTGAAAAGACCCTTTCATCAAAAAAGTTCCCGACAACGGTGGCAGAGCGTAGCACAAACTAGAATGGCATGGAAGACGGTTAATCAATTGATGAAATGAGCGGCATACGGCAATGCCCAAAGCTCGGGACAGCCAGAGAAAACTCGTGTGGAAACTCAGCTCTAATTTCCCCAGTGGTGAGCCTCAATGCCGCGCGGATCGTGTTTCGCCCACAGCTCGGCATGGGGTAGGCATTGTCGCGCGTGGTCGTCAGGTTGACGAGCCCAGTCTGGACCTTTTTCTTCCCTCTCCCTCTGGCTGCCTGACGAAGTGAAATGAATGAATCGTGAACAAGGCACTGCCTACTACTCCTTTGGCTAAACCCAATGTACCTGGAGATTTTCATTTCCAGAGGGTAAAACGGGGTTATTTTTTTCGCAATGCCGTTGTGCCACGCAAGTATCCTCCTGCAGCAAATGAAACTCACCAACTCACCTAAGCATGTATTGGGACTCGATTGGTCAACAAGCGGTGGGAGAATGATTCGCGCGCCCAGCATTGTTGGCTATGCAAAGAGTCAGATGGTCATTTCGTGACAAGGCACGCTGTTTTGTACCGCAATGCACTTAAAAAAATGAATGGCATTATGTTGCTTCCTGTCTTGAAGCCCAAGAGCGGATGCCTATTTCGACTTACATGAAAGAAGATTATCGTTTCCCGCGCTGCTACGTTACTCATAGGTAAAGTCCGAGCATGTATTGGGAGTAGAGTTTGGTCGGGTATATGCACTGCACTGCACTGCAAGCATAGCACCACTGCTCAGCACTGCTCAGCACATTGATCACACTTGGAGTAGGTATGTAGTAAAGGACCGGGTATGTATCGTAGCACGCGAGGATTTTGAGTGTGGCTGAGGCGTTCTCGTCAGATCTTTGCGACCCTCTCAGCCCTACCTATACCGTGATAATTTATTATCCTCCCCCACAGTCGCCGATTGCCAGCTACCTACCCATCTTGCAAATGCGTACGGTACCATGTACGAATCACAAATAACACTCACAAGCTGGGAGATCCGTGTTGGCGCTCGCCCAGGGTTCTACACTACATAGTACACACTCACCTTGGGGGGACTTTCTAGGCTGTCTCAGATCTCTCCACATTGTGCTATTGTCCACGCACTTGTAATCGCGCCAGAAGCAGTCCAGAAAACTCCACCTAGGAGCCAGGAGAGGACAAAATTATGGGGAGTTTGGTGTTTCTTGCCAACGGACCAACCACTTGTTTCGTGACACGCAGATTTCCAAGACAGGCATATCCGCTGAAAAGGCGGTAGATTAGATCTCAATGCCACCGCCTGCTGCTGCAACTACCAAAATGCCGGGGTTGATAGGAGATGTAGTATACCTAGGTAAGGTAGCTCGCTGGCAGTGCTGCTGTTGCTGCATTAATGTGTCAGCGCCGATCGTCAAAAGGTGTCATCCAAAGCGATCTTGGCCTAAAACATTGGTTCCTCATCAGTAAGAAAGAAAAACCCAAACAGACACGCTTCCGATGCACAAATCCCATGCCTTTGTCGCAATCTTGTGCCTTGACCCGAGAATGATTAGTCGGCGGCAGATGGGTACTCGATGATGATGGTGTGCTACTACATCTTAGCGACGCCCGTTGCTGTGACGCATACGCAGGCACTGAGGATCGCAGGGGTTAGACACCGTCACATTGTGAGGAAATATGACTGCCTGATGATTCAGAGCGCCGATTGAGCCCACGCGGGATGCGGCATCAAGTACTGGGCCGAGTACGCCGCGGACTTTATACACTATACGTAGGCGATAACCGAGTAACAAGACTTTAAATCTAATGTTACCGTCACAAAGCAAAGGGTCCCTGTGTGTGTTTTTTTCTCAATCCAATTCATCTAATCTGATGCATCACCTGTCTTGACATATGGAACCTGCGACGGACGGGAATTTTTATCAAAGCTTCAAATTGAGTTCGCTGTCGCCGTCTGGCCAGCTTGTGGGAAATGAGCCAGTCTGAGAACTATTGCGTCTCCTGTCTCATGACAGCCCTGTTGTTTTGGTCAATTATCCGTCCATTGACATAACGCCAATGTATACTTGATCATTATTCAAACATGTCATCAGATAGATGGAGATCATCATGATTGCTTAGCAATGGGCAAGGGTATGTGATTTGAGATTACTGCGAAACCAACAGAAGGCCATGGGTGGTTGTGTTGCGAATCGTGTTGAATGACGGCTCTCGTTGTAGTTATCATTTTGCATGGCATGGCAATAGTAATAGAGTGTACATTATATTTTATGCATTGTGTGCGGACTCAGATTAATGGGCGGGAAAATACAAGATTTGTTGGTAATCGGCGGATGTGCGTGCTTTCTAATGCAGTCATCACAAATGTGCTGCTGAACAATCCGGCCGTCCTTTTTTTGCTGTGCAATGCAGCGCAAAGCCCAAAGACTGGGCAGTAGACAAGGTTAGGGTGGTGTGCTGGCTGGGATGGTGTCATTTTAATTCAGAAGCAGAAAGAAGCAGAAAAAAAAAATTTGACGAATGCGATTCCTCAGCATCCGAGAACGAGTCACAACTAGCGAATGCAGATCAACGAAAACCGAGAGAGGGAGAGGGAGAGAGGATGGACGGGATTCGGTTTCCAAGGGTTGCGTGAACGAGCGATTCAGGTAACTCTTTGGCCAAGAACAGGCGCCTTGGTACCTTGTATTGGCGTACGAAGAAGCCGTCTCGCTACATTAGTTGGACAATAGACTTTGAAAGGACCCGGCTTTCTTGGCCGGGTATTGTGTGTAATCTGTCATCCATCATCACAGGGCGCAGTCAGGTCGGTACGCAGATTAGTGGTCTAGAAACGCAGGTAGTGTAGGTAACGTACAGCGCAGAGGTAACATACCAGCAGCAAACCTTGGTGGGCAAAAGGGCCATTGCTGAGAAACCGAGCCCGGGCGCTCGCAAAGTCCGTCAAATTCCACAACCCGAACTTGTGCGTAGTGGATGCATGGGGTTATGCGACAATGTCTCCGCGATTCCGTTACCGTTGGTTCGTATGTAAGCAAGCAAGCCATGCAGCCAAAGACTCACCGCTCGTAGTTTACACAAGCAAAGGCCGACGCGTTTGCTCCGTCCCTCCTGACCCCGTTTAAGACCGAACTGATCAAGAGACAGACACGACACACTCAGCAGGTTCCGGTCATTTACATAAGGATCCTTTTCCCATCCCCCCATCTATCCATTTCGAAACGTCTTCACAGTCAGCAATTCCATTTCAAGAGTAAACATAACTACAACAAAGCAAATACTTATACCTGCTCTTTTGCACAACCCAAGCCATCAAACTCTTGCATTCCAATAGCTCCATGCTACAGCTCGTTGCCTACCCTCGAAAGAACGGAAACGGCATCTCAGCTCGCTACTATTACATTGCAGCCTCGAACGCCTGCAGCCCAAGAGGAGACAAGAAAGAAAAAAAAAAAGTACAAGGGTACATGACCCACGCGGTATCCACGTACCCACACTACCTTAGATACAAACTACTTGCAAGGGTTGTTGACCCACGCCCCGACAAGCCAAACCGCCTGTAGCTCACCGACCCTGCTCAAAGTCGAATATACAAGAAGGGCTCGTCTTGCCGACCCTCGGTGCCTTGACTCACAAGAGAGCAGACAAATTCTTACTGCCTATTGCACCATTACCACTTAGTTGACAACAAGAGACCACACCTAGTATATTATTATATCTTGAACCTCAGTAGTCAAGATGGTCTCTACAATCTCATCATCCCCTTTCAACCCACGACCATCCTCCCCATCCAACAAGATGTCCATCACCCAGACTTACATGATGGCCCACAAGGCCCGGGCGAAGCTCTCTCGGGAGGCTGCCCAGCCCGACCACAACCTCAGACTCCTCGTCGGTCACGCCAACCTACTAGACTCTCTCATGCTCGACCTTGCCGAAGCCGAGCGGGAACAAGAAACCTGGTTCAACCAGTCGGTCCGGGGTGCATCGGCCAAGGGCGAGGACAGACACGTTCAGTGGGCCGACGCCATCCCAGAGCACACCGATGAGGACTGGGAAGCCGACTCTTCGGACTCGGACAGTGACGATGAGGACTACGACGACGAGGACGAGGACATTGACATGGCTGATGTTGTGCCTCTGAGGAGGATCCCATCAAACACCATTGTGCCACCCTCGCCGCAAATGGAGCTCATGGACGAGGACGACTTTGATGCCAGCGAAGATGACGAGGAGGAGGACTACGATTCTCTTACCCTTCGACGATCACCTTCACACACTGCATCTCCTCCTGAGCTCGACCACGACTCCGACTCATCAGAAGACGAGTCAATGCCACCATCGCCGCCATTTGCCAACCTGCCCACATTCTCCACCAAGCAGAGGGAAACAACAGTGACAACAGCCGAACTATATGGTGATTCGAAAGACGACGACGAAGATGAGGAAGACAACAAGGCCGATTTCTACAGCCAAGGGTTCTATCTTCCACCAAGGAGGAACCCCGCTCGATTGATATCCGCCATATCGGTATACTAAAACCGATCAATTCCTCAACTAATTCTTCTCGACATATAAAATCTTTCGATACCCCACCAAAAAAGTTGTCATTTCTCTCTGCATCTGGGCGGCGTTACAAAATACCACAAGCGACATTGTTCACTACACATTTTTTTTTCTTTACTTGTTATACGATACGTCATTGAAGCGCAAGCGATTTTTTCATTGGATTTGGATCTTGACATCATTGGAGCGTGGATTGTTTTATCACTTTGGAAAGGAACAGAGGATCAAAGAAAGCCAACTCCCTGCTAGATGCATGGAGGGATTGTAGCTGCTTCGGGTACTCGGGGTTCTCGGGTGCACAGTCACCGGTGAACAAACAACACCACTCAGTAATTGGAAACGGACGGAACATATTGGAGGATGGGCGGACGGACAGGAATCTACGGTGCCCGGCACAATAGTCGCAGGTGTACATCACCAAGGCGAGGCGGGGTCGTGTTTCGCTCCCATGGCTTTTTGCAAATCCTCCACAGAGGGGCATTGCAAAGCTGGATGGTTGAGTGGACTCACAGATAGGCCTCTCGGATCTTGCTGCATTGGGATTACAGTACTAGTCAGAAACCCAGCAATGAATACATTACTATGATCAAAGCACAAAAATCTATTCATGCATCGCATCAGTGTCAAGAAATTCGTGAACGCCATTGCATCATTTGTCAAGGAACATTACTAAGGCACCGAGCTGTCAATCCCAGACCCTCGGTAACTTGATTCATGATCAATCAATCAGTTCGCGTATCAATCAATTGATCAAGCTCGGCTCGAGGCCCCTCTATCGAAACTCTATCGCTCGGCCAAGTGCTTATCGAAGTCCATCTCCAAAGTAAGTCTCTACTACGGCAACAAAAAAGCCCGGTCGTGAGCAATGCGACATCGGACACAAGACAACAACGAATTTCCGGCGCTGCTTGCTCGAATCGCGCTCGGTCATCCGCCCGAGTCTAGCACTTTTAAAATCCGGTCACGAGGGTCAACCAAACCAGCACGCCAAGCGAGCTGCGACGAAAAAGGCACGAGTACTCCGTAGAAGAAAAAAAAAATTTGTGGAATTGATATTGGTGTCGTCCATTTCTCGGGATGATGACAAACCGTCCGGGAGCGCGACCGAGGTAATCCATGAAAAGAGTTTTTTTTTTTTCCCTACTCCATCATAGTATCCATGATTCCACAGGGCGCGCATGTCTGAAATTTTTTATTCCCGATTGACCATCACGACTATACGATCCTTGTCTCGTCAGACTGACAAATTATCAAGCTCTCCTTTGCTGAGTAAAAGAGAGAGAGAAAGGCGCAGAAGCTCATTTGCGCCTGTAAGACACCAGCCAGGCCTCTACATACTGCTCTGTACCTAATGTAAGCATGTACCTACCAAACCTTGCCGTACCCAATTCCAAAGCTCCAATGATCGTAGCATGGGGTCCTAGTCGCAACCCGAGATCACCCATGCCACCCACTACAACACACCCCCCAATTGCAATCGAAACGCGTGGGATTGGGCCTTTGCGAGTGCGATTGCGCGTGCATCCGGTAGAGTCATTCGGTCGCAGCTCCAAGGCAGAGCAGAGCTCCAAGTCACTCATACACACCCCCAATCGCAGCCAACCAACATGCATATCCTGCTGCTGCCTCCTTCACCTTCGGTCGCGAGACAGATACACTGCCGACCGCGTACGGCACCGAGCACTTGACATTTGTCATGTGGACATTGCCTTGGTTGCCTGAGCGATCGGCAATCCTCTGAGACCTAATATGCTATACCTCATCTTTTGCTCATCACCACACCAAAAAAAACACGTCGTCACCAAACTTCCCGCCACGACACAGCCAACGACGCGAAAGGAAAAGCACGGTAATCTTGGGCCATTCTTGTCTCGTCACGTCACATATCTCGTACAGACCCTCGTATGCAGCTTTCTACCAAGACGTTGAGTATGAAGATTAAAACTTGCTTTTCAGACTTGTGCGTCCCAACAGGTCGGGACAAAGACTATTTCTTCTTTTGAAGGTGCCTGCAGGGGACTTTATGGCTGTTTCCTATGTACTCCAACAAAATTGGCTGCCATCCCACATACAAACACATACACACACACACACATACGATGCCTGCCTGCCTGGTGTTCGCCGTGGTCGCCGTATACGTAGATTGGTACGTGTTGCGTGCATGTACCGATGTAAGATTAAATGGGTGAAAAGGAACAATATTACCTACCAGGCACCCCCGCGCCCGACCCCAAAGGAAATGCCGTGTCACAGCCTGAGTCAAAAAGACGGCGCCCAAGGCGATCCGTGACCCAGAGGCTTGGATATCCGTCGACCCGCACGTTTGCTGACCAATCGCACGAGACTTGAACCCTGGCAAGCTCTAGGATGCTCTCTATGGTCCGCATACCGAGAAGAGCTACGGCCATTTCTTCTTTCTTTGTCCATGCCGATTAAATCAAATGCAAAAAGTCTCCGAATTATATAATATACATTTTCGGCTACTTTTCGCATACGGACGAACGAATCCCTTCACGCCTGGCTGAAACCGGTCGCCTATTAATCGTATCGCTCAGCTCGACTCGACTCAACTCATTAGTCCCGTCAAAGACGACCAAGACAATATTTTTCGGCCGAAGTTGCCTAATCCGGAGATATTGGGAGTCTTGATACATCTTGTTTCTTTTGATGGCTTGAAATGAGTACGCAGAGAATGAGATGAGCATGCAACGGAAAACATGATGCAAAACCAAATATTTGTCTTTTCTTCATGCACTCTCGCTAACTTTTCCCCTGGCGGGAGTGGCTGAAGTTCCTGAGCTGCAGGCCAAGGGCACAAAGCGGTCAGTCAGCACAAGCAAGGAGATATGCGTATTGAACCCGCCCCCAATTGCCCTACCAATTCCATGTACCCTCCCACCACCACACACACACCCCCATGCCTGGTCCTTTCGGCTTATCGCGACACAGACTATCGGGTCCGACCTTTGATTGATGTGAATGTAACAATGCCATCCCGCCTTTTTGCTGTGCTTACGAGCCGCCCATCAGAGAGAGGCTTGGCAATAGTATGTAATCTCCCAGACGCTCGCAGTCGCAGAAAGCAGCACATCGTACGTATTACGGGACTGGGTAATTCCGTGGCATGTCGGAGGAGGAGTCGCCTCGCTCTTTTGAGGCGGAGCTGCCATAATCCAGCCCTACCCTATCGTATCAATAAGGAAGATGAACATTTGATCTGCTATTATTGCCCCAGTGCACATCCCATGGTACATGGGTCGTGGCACTGAGTCTTTGCGATGCATCGTCGTATAGTACCAAACACTACAGTATTATTATTACAGGGTATAAAAGTCAAGCCATTTATTATACGCATCGTCCTCAACAAGATCGACCCACCTTATCGTGGAAGAAGATTTTCCTCTCGACTCTTCCCCAAGATTTTGAGCACCCCGGTCGGAGAGAAGAGGAAAAGGTGAGGAAAATCAAAGAGAGGCTGACTGAGTGGAGTATCCTAATCCGGCCAACAGACGCGGGATACAGACAAGACAGTGACACTACTGTTACAGAGCGGATATATGATATGCTGGTGAGCGTTGGCAGGTTTGTGCGTGCGGAGTCTTTTTCCTGCAACGCTGCCACGTTGTTTTTTGGGGGGGAGGAGAGAGAGAGAGAGAGAGAGAGCTTTCCTCTGATGTGGTGGTCAGCTCAACACATTCGAAACAGAGGGTAGGTAACAAGAAAAGGCCTCTTTTGGGGTCACCGCTTCATGGGGGAAAACAAAAAACTCGTCTTTTGAGGAGGTTAGCAATTTCCTCCATTATTACCCCGGCGAAAAAGTAAATAGTAGTTAGCACGAATGTTGTTGTTCATGCAAAAGAAGCTCCTCTCTACAGAAAAATTCCTTCGACTGCATGTAACTATGCGTTGTTTGGACGCGAACTTGACTCGCTGAAGCGGTGACCGGGGTAGAGATGCTCAAAAGAGGAAAAATCTGGGTGCCATCAAGCCCAAGTGCGGATCCCCAGTGGATCGACAGCTACCCCGTAAGTTGCGGGTAGATCCAGCTGGTGTAGTATTTTGACGCGATATTTGGTGATGTGGTTCGGTGGAGCAAAAAAAGGCCGCGCTGGCACTGACCGCACTCTCTTTTTTATTTTCCTAGCAAGAAAGATTCTGCGCTATAGGCACGAAGATGGAGTATACTCATCCTTCTGTTACACCTCTCCGCCTGTTCATGTCCACATGACTGGCCCTCTGCTCCTGGTCTCCGTTTTCCTATACAGCACGACCGGGGGAGCAAACCCTTGACACCTGCTCTTATTGGTGTCTTCCAGGAGCACCATCGGTGTGTCGGCGGTGTACTTGCATGCAGCTCAAGCCTCAAGTATGTCTACCCAATCACCCCTAGCTCTGCAACGCGGTTATACTACTCCATATCTACTGTTACGGAGATATTTATCTGCTTTACCGTTTAGCCTCACACACGGCTGATCCATAGCTTAGCTGGCCTTCACCTCGCCGATCGGTTTAGTTTCCTATCTCTATCCCTTCACCCCCAGACTTGGAGAAAGCGGCTGGTCGGCTCTTCCCGAACTTGGACAGACGATCGATATGCCCTTCTGCCGCGCGGCATTGGGTCCGTCCGTCCGTCCGTGTGTACAAACACCCACTGATATACGTGTATAGCAGTTCATCTGAACGATAACATGTCCACTTGATACGTGTTGAAGGACCCTCTCATCGACAATGGTCTCGTTTTGTAATGACGTAGCACTGGCATAAAAGATTGTGCGTATAGACCATGCAGAGGACGGGCACGCGCCTTGTGTGTCCCACACCTGTTGAGATTTGAGAACGGACGTGCTCCGATCTATCTGGGGAATCCACCTCGAATATGCACGGAATAAAAAAATTTAAAGATGTTCACAAGAGGGAGGAGGCATGGGGTTGATGTCTGCAAGTCTAGTGCAAGACGATGGACAACTGGCAAATGCAAGCCCTTTTCCCCCAAGCACAGCAAGCGAGAGCTGATAGGACAATTATCCGCGCTGTTTTCTGTTTGACGCAACTCGGCCCAACTCGATATCACTGTAGATACTGTATTGCTACCATTGACTGGTGACCAGGACGCAGCGAGCACCTTTGTGCCGTTACCACCCGTTGGGTTTCGTCCATGTTTGCTGCACGTCGTTCTTGGGCTCCTCGCCCTTGTTTCATCTTTCCTTCTACCATGTCGACTCAAGCCTTTGACTCACAGGACTCATCCCTGCCGTCATCAGGTTCCCTCGTGGCAGTCCTCCATGGCGAAGAGAAAATTTCGATGCCACAAGTTATCGACAGGGATCACCTTTACCATGAAGAAGAACACTTGCATATCATATACATCCTGAACCCATAATGAACACTAGTTGATGGTTTAATGTCCGAGAGGGTCTCTATCTGGAGTACGTCCCCAGGAAATCTGTAACGCACGGTTCCCGTCTTGTTACCTGTCACACCTTTCATACCATTATACATAAAATACTATACTTCAAGCTGTGTTTAGTAGGGCTAGAGAGGCTAGACTAGATTGGTCTGATAATGGATTTGGACGGCTGAGTGGTTGACGTCGATCATGGTGATTCGCTTGACTCATCCACCACCTATACTTGTTAGTTAATGAGAAAGGATGAGGGGAATTTGCTTTGCTTTATTGAGTGAATAATGCTTGTACTTTATCTGTGACAAGTCAAGACTGAGTTTTTGTAAGATTATAGGCTACATGCATGATTTAATAACACCTCCTACTCTAATCTTGGTGATATATGAGAACAGAGGTATAGCAAACACCTCAAACCCTAATTGTCTAGACGCTCAAGATTTACCTCCTGACGGTAACATGGAATACAGCTATACAACTGACGGTTTCTAAAAAATTATGTAACATATCAAGGTATTGCAACCTCAAGTCATATTGCAGCTCTCATGAGCTACCTTTGCTCAAATGGTCTTGAAAGTCATATTTACTCACGACTACTTACTTTTCTAAGTTCGGACAATCGCTTGTCAGGGCCTAGAGATCATCTGTGCACCAAGGCAAATGATTTATATTTACATGGCTCGTCGTAAGTTTCCGCTCGACGTACCAGTCTCCTTTCCCAGTTATCGATCTTAAAGTGCAACTTTCTATTCAGCCGCGTGCCCAGGAAGGATGTTGCTTAAATATTCAGTAAATTACAAATGGTGGGACCATATAGATCCATGATTAGCACACGATACAGATATACATTAGTATAAATTATGAGGTAAACACAATATTTGCGTGTTAGATGTGGCTGTCATTATTCGTATCACTGTTTTTACTGCTTGTTTCAGTTTATTTTTCTTTTAGATTCTGTCTAGCACTTCATGTAGACTTCACAGCACCGATAGGCATAAGAGAAACTATTTAAAGTAAGATGATACAACAGCGGCTCCATCGAGTATAGTGCCAATATAGACAGAGACGTTGAACTTGCCTATGTCCGGCGTCGTTCTAAAACCCGTGGCACTAGAAATGGAAAGAACGGACCCCACTAACGCCCCGACAGTGCCGACCGAGGGGACCCGAAGTTTTTGGGGCCAACGGACGGAGCTTTGTGAGTAATCAGTAGTTGGTAATGTAGGTAGCTCCAGCTCCAGCTCCAGCTCCAGCTTCAACGCACAATTGCATCTGCCACCCGAGACGGGGCTGCTGTACCTGAATCTTGATATGAACCTCAGATGAATAGGTGCTGCTTGGTAGCATGAAGTCAGTCTCGGCCGCAGCACGCCCGCTGCAGCTGGCGGTCTCGCGGCGCGCAAGACCTTCGTTGGTCGGCAAATCTAGCTTTAGAGCAGCAGCAGCAGCAGAAGAAACTCCTCGACGACGATTTATAGCTACGCAGACCTCACAGCCCCAAGGGCATCAGCAGCATCCAGACCCGCCGCCCGCGATCGGGTTCGCGCCTCTCCCCAACCGCAGCCTGATTGCCATTGCCGGCGTCGACGCGCCCAAGTTCCTCCAGGGTCTGGTGACGGCCTCGATTTACAAGCAGCCCGCCGCGCGGCCCG
Organism: Pestalotiopsis fici W106-1; assembly: GCF_000516985.1. Lineage (NCBI taxonomy): Eukaryota > Fungi > Ascomycota > Sordariomycetes > Amphisphaeriales > Sporocadaceae > Pestalotiopsis > Pestalotiopsis fici. The sequence goes on along the minus strand of NW_006917093.1, from coordinate 4,684,331 downwards.
ACGAGCCCCGGGATGAGGGTTTCTATACAGCCTTCCTGACGGCTCAGGGTAGAGTCCTGCACGACGTCTTTATCCACCCGAACCCGCAATTCCATGGCCTCAGCGACGCCGTCAAGAGCAAGGGCCTGGCCCCGAACCACTCGTTTCTAGTCGAGGTGTCAAGGAGCCAGGTGGACGCGCTATTTGCGCTCATCAGGCGGTATAAACTCCGGAGCTCGTTTGTGCATCGAAAGGTCGAGCTCGATGAAGCATCGGTCTACTCGTACTGGAACGAACCATTCTCGACTGAGGACAAAGGCAGCGGCATGCCGGACGACCTGTCCAGGAATGCTGCCGAGGCGTACATTACGCACGATTCGAGGGCGCCTGACCTTGGCTGGCGCGTTATTACAAGTGGGAAGAGCGAGCTCCAAGTAGACGCGGAGCAGTGCCCGCGCAAGACGTACACGGTGCGGCGCTTTCTGCGCGGCGTGGCCGAAGGGCCCGGAGAAATTATACCCGACAAGACCCTTCCTCTCGATGCCAATATCGACCTTATGGGCGGCGTCGACTTCAGAAAGGGATGCTACGTGGGACAGGAGCTTACGATCCGGACCAAGCACCGAGGAGTGGTAAGAAAGCGGATACTGCCGTGTGTGGTGTATGGAGACGGCGAATCCAGGCCGGAGGAGCTCGAGTACAAACCTACAGCACCGGGCCGACTCGGAGCAGAGAGCGTGCCGTCCAAGACGGACATTGCACCCGTGAGCACCACGAAAAAGAGGTCAACAGGCCACTGGATCAATGGCATTGGGAACATTGGGCTGGCCATGTGCCGACTGCAGCCCATGACGGATATTGAACTGCCAGGGGAGAGTGCCGAGTCGCCTTCACCATATGACCCGAGCAATGAGTTTATACTCAAGTGGGAAACAGAGGGTGGCCAGCAGTTAAAGATTCAACCCTTTGTGCCTGATTGGATCCGGGAGAAGATCGCCCAAAGCGCCCATAGTCGACCGGCGCAGTCAACATAGCAAGAAGTTTCTCAAGAAAGGATATAAAAACAATGTACCCATTATTGCAGTTCACGAACTGCACACAGACTTGCTTTTTTGCATGGCCTGGCTTGTGCCTAAATATCTCGCAGGGTCTTGGTTCTAAGCCCTGTGTAAGGAGCTTGATATGTATACGATTTGGCCCAGCCTTGCCGAGTATATCATCGAGATAGCATTGCTCAGACGATGCGCACCTTCTGTGTTGTCAAAGTGTACTGCCTATACTGCTCTAGCTAAATAGGCAGCAACATGGCCACACTTAAGGCAAGTTTCCTGCAGCCATCAGAGTGCTCTTCATGCAGATAGTCGAGGAGCAACATTGGCTCGTCAAACGACCCGGAAACGGCAGGATCTGACGGTTTGGTAGCGGGTGGCAAATACATCAGCATCTCCTGCGGCACAGCTAGGTCGATTTGTACCATCATAGACATATGATCTTAGGCACAACTCCATCTTGTGATTTAATGTTGCCGCAAGCAGGAACCAAAACTAGAACTATTGTATACAACACCACTCCGTACGATCCTGAATAAACAGAGACGAAGAAGAGAGAGAAGTTGGCAATATGACCAAAACCAGAGACATCAATGTCCTTATCACCGGCATGGGCGTGAGTCGTTGACTACACTAAACCATCCCCATGCAATTCGTATATCATGACGGATGGAATGCTCAAGCTTTCGCTGATAAACAACAGCCCTACCCAGATGGTCGCGGTGGTAGAATCAACCCCAACACATCCCATGTGGTAACAACCGTGCTGCCCAAGACTCTAGAACCCAACACGCCACGGAACCCTTCGGCGGCGCGCATCCACATCACCACGCTGCCCGAGCCCGTCAAGACCGAGTACGGCCACGTGCGCGCCTTTTGCCGGGACCTGCACGCCCGCCACGCCGCCGCCGACGACGACGTGGACCTCTTCATCCACCTCGGCGAGGCGCGGGGGTGGACCTGGGTCACGGTCGAGCGCGCCGCGTACGGCCAGGGCATGAGCAGCAGCTGGTGGGCGCTGTGGGACCGGGACGCCTACTACACGATTCCCGACGACGCCGGCCAGACGATTCGCGACGTCGGGCCCAGCCCGTGGGCCGGCCGCGTCCCGCTGGGCCTGCACCCGTCCTTCAACGTCGACGGCGTGTGCGAGGGGGCCACGGCCCTCTTGGACACCCTGTACCGTTTCGGCAGCGGCGGCAGCAGCAGCAGCAGGCCCGGTAATGTTGATGCTGGGAACGCATCGGACACGTTTTCTTCCTCCTCCTCCCACGTGCAGGGAATGGACAATGGCAAAACCGTATCAACGACAAACAAGCCCATTGAGATCCGGCCCCATGCTGAGGGCGGGCCTTATTTGTGCGGCTTCATCAACTACGAGAGCCTGGCGAACCGCTACGTGCTGAACCTAAAGCCCAACGTCTTGTTCTGCCATGTGCCCGGAGAATCAGATCCGACAAGTTTGCGGCGCACCGCCGATGGCCTGCTAGCGATTGTGGTGGCTGCTGTAGCCCAGCTCCAAAGAACGACAACGCGAGAATAAGCCCTGAGTACCCAAGTCATGCGGGACAAGGTTGCCTGGAAGGCCTTTTGTGCTTGATACTTACCCACCCTGGAGCAATATCATTGTTGCAGTACTGATCTCGCCTAGTCATGGCAAAGCGAGTATCAAGGGAGATATATGAACATAGCCCCAAGCTCTCTACCGCAGAGATATGATAATGATAGTTGCAAGGCCGTTACCCAATTTCAGCCTCTATTTATCGCTGGCAAGCAAGACACCATCTACAGATTGTCGTGAACATGTGCACAAATCAAGGGCAGAAGATTCGTGTCAAGCACATGAAAGCTGAGCGGCATATAGGTACTATAAAGCCTATATGATTATGACTCTGCATTAGTGGAAATCGAGTCAAGACTCGAGGTTGGTTCTCATGATTACACTGAGGGATTACCTCGCATGTTTATTTGTAGCTTGTGATAGAGTAGAGACTTGCATGCCTCGAAATCAAGTCAAGTACAGACGACCAACTCCACTGATAGACGCCAGACCTTGTATCATCAATACCGAAAAACAAAAGAATTCGCTTGTCTGCAATGGTCCCCAACCCGCTAATGATGTCGAACGATGACGACGTTTCGAGAGCTTGAAACCTGGCCAAACAGAATGCCACAGGAATGTGTATACGCGCGAGGACGGTCAGCTATTGTGACTGTGCCTCATAGCCTCGGCTCGCATCGCGGCGAAGCTTTGTGTTATTGTGTGGCTGTCTTGGCACCACCATCACCCTCATCAGACTCCTCCTCGATCGACTCATCGCTTGGCTTTCGTTGAATCATCTCCTTAAGTACGGCTCCTTCATTGGACTCCATCTTGTGCAGACGCTCCTTCTTCAGCGCCTGCTCGCCCGTCGTAACTTCAAACTCGTCGTCGTCCTCGTCGGATTCCGTATCATCACCATTCATGTCCGGCTCTGCGGGCAACCTACCGCTCTCTGCCAATGCCACGGCCTCTGCAGTCGGAGGCTCCATCGCAAGCGAGCGGCGGGATCGGCTTGCATGACGAAGGATTGCATCTGTATCTAGAGGTTTGAGAGTCGGGTCGTATTTAGCTGGAAGGCCATTGGCCACAGCTACCCGGTGGGCTTCTTCGGCGGCACTGAGGTTGGGTTCCAGCTCATAGATACTACTGTTCTCGCTATCGGCTTCGTGCTTCTGACCAGGGAGCATCTGCAGATAACTCTGGCGAGCAGGATCTTGGGCGCGCTTAAGCCGCTTCTTCTCGCGCTTCTCAGTAGGACGCACGACAACAACGGGCACTGGCGAGTACTGAAGGCAGTACTTGGAGAATGAGCTCCTGTTGAAGAAAGCATTCGAGACGCTGTCAAGACTGCGCCCTTTTGTGCCGACTATAAGCATCGATGGCTGGTAGATCTTGATCTGTGATTGGAAGTGTTAGCGATTCTCATTATTGCTTTACCATCTCAGAATAGAAATTGCCAAGTGGCTCGCTTACCAAATGCTGGAAGGTATTGTGTAGTTTACCCACAGCGTATTCCAACACCAGTGATATAGCCAGGTTCTTCTTGTTCTTTGCTTGAACGCCGGCCATCAACTTTTGCGCAGCCTCCTGGTATGCGGTGTTTGTCAGTCGCATCGCGGTTTCAATCACCCGCACACACACGACCTCATCACCATCGTCCACCAACTCGTCTAGGAGCCATTGTAACGCATGATCCGAGTAGGTATTGTCGTCGACTCCCACCATGAATGTGCGACTCCTTCTACTAGATTGATATCCATCGTGCTTGGCATTCAGTGTAAACGCAATCGGGTTGTAGTCGGTTGATTCGCCCAGAGGGATATTGTCGAATGCGACATGCGACTGAAACCTGTGTTGCTCACGGGACCGGGTCAGCGTTTCTGTAGCCATGAATCAAAACTGGGCGGCGGCTTGGTCGATGTGGCTGAGAGTCAAGGCGGGTTGCGCAAGCTCAATGAGGGGTATAAAATATAGAGATAATGAAGCGATAGCAATAGAACACGACTGGTGTCAGGGAAAAGAGACGGTTGCGCGATATTGGAGGTGAGGAATGAGATGAAGTCAAAATCGCATGACGACAATGAAGGGATAATGATCCCCGTTTCTCCAACTCCCTGCCCAGCTGCGCCATGGGCCAAGATGGAGCTACTGTCTTCCAGGTGGGTAGGCAGCGTAAGGAAGACCCCTCGGGCCTCTTTGACGGCTCTGACTCAGTTGGGGTGGGGTTTTGGCTAGGACGGCGGGGAAATGCTTTTGGTGAACTGAGCGATAGCTACTATCACTACACGTGCGTTGTAATTGCGCTCGTACCTAGGTTAGGAGGGTTCATAGGTACAGGTAGTATATCGGGAAGGGAGGTAACCCAGCTTGGCAAAGACTTAACGCCGACACTGAACCCTCCACGGCAAAGGACGAGGATGGTCAGCGGGCTCGTCTGTATTGGGTTCACTGGCGGCTGGCGGGACACTTTCCCTATGTTGTGCAAATACAGACATGATGTGAAAGTCGGCGGCTCAAGCAAGCGTTACGATCCACTCACACACCAGGACCCTGCCTGCTGGGAGGGAGGGAGGGAGAAAGAAAAAAAAAATTGGGCGCTGGAGCGAATTAGACAGAGCATGTGATAGCCCCTCACGCGATCTGCCCCCCAGAACAGCTTGGAACGACATGAGGGCCCCAGAATAACCTGGCGGGCTTTCCTGTTCTCAGACTCGAGGCCGCAGCGGCCCGCGATGCATCTCTGGGGTAGGTTGCAACTGATCTTGTTCGTATCATGCCACGCGACCATGGTCCAATGCAGCCAACCTCGCTTGAGGATCGTATAAGGAGGGAGGGGGGGAAGACGGAGCCTCACGGTGACTTCTGTGTGCGCTGTGTAAGACAGCTTGAAGATCGTGGGCTGTAGAACCATTGAGTGACGTAGTTGGGGAAGTATGAACGGTAGCATGGGGTTGCTCCCTTCAAAGAGTGACATTAAAGGAAGAAGAAAAAAAAAACCAACGGAACTTTGCTTTGCAACTCACCTGCGATGTGGAGGAGATGCAGCCCTTCGTCTGCTAGCATCCAGAGGCTTCTTCTTAACACCTTGCGGCAGCAATGGATTAGAAGGCTGGCGGAACGAGATGGAGGAGATTGACGCCTTCCTGGACGGCGGCTCGCTGATACTGCCCGGGCTAGGAGCAGTATCACCGGGCGTCGTCGCGCTCGCGTCGCTATCGTTTGCAGGTTCATAGTCCTTAGCCCTGTCCAAGAGGTCCGGGAACTTCTCGCCCGCAGTGACGGGGACAATTCTGGCGCCGTGTGTTGTACGCAAGGGCAGCTTTGGCCCGTCACGGCCAGTGGAAGTCGCCTGCTTCTGGCCTGCGGGAAAATATCCTTCCTGCTTCGGCGAGGCCTGGGATCTTGGCGAGACAGAGCTGTCGGGCGTTCCCGGCAGAGATGCCTTGCTTGCAGCCATGATTGCCGAGATTTGTGTTGTTTAGAAATAAAAGTGGTATTTTTCTTGTTCGGTTTCCGCGATAAAAAAGTAAACAATGACACGAATGCTCGATACCTGACTCACGTTGCCTCAGGGAGAGGGCGGAGGAGGCAGTTTCGTAATGTCCAACATCTGGTAGGGATAGATATCGAGGAGCTCGCAATCGAGCCAGAAGCTGCCGACCGAGACGGCAGATGAGGTTCGCTGGCTTGGGGCGCGAATGCAGAAATATCTGGCGTTCGTCGTTCGATGCGTCGTCCAGGTACGGAGAGTCTGATGCAGTTGATCGTTTTAAGGTTCAAAAAAATATGAGGTAGGGTAACGGTCGGCGGAGGGGCAGTTGCGTAAGTACCAAAAATTTATGTGGGTGTCGTCTTGGCTTTGCAAGCGTTGGATTGTCGAATTTCTGCCTGTTAATGCTGTTCAAACTGGTGACAAGAAACTCCAGATTCTGCAAGATGCCGACAGATGTGTGTGTGTGTGTGTGTGTGTGTGTGTGTGTGTGTCTCAAATCGCGGCGGAAGAGCAAATGTGACGTTCTCTTGTCTTATTGAAAAAACGGGCGATCCAGTCAGATGCGTCGAGTTGGCCACGTTCTGAACAAGTCGCACGAATCTGCAGCCTGGAGGAGAAGGCTTTGCTTGATGGGGCGATTGGGATGCGATGCGATGACGAAGATATATTTCGATGTATCTACTGTTAAGGATGGAACGTCTCAAGTACACAGTCTCTTCTTCGCAAGCCGGGAGTATGAAATGATGTAACAGGTGTTTGTTGCGTCCCAAGAGGCTCAAGATAATGTCTTTGATGTACTGTGGCAGCTGGCAGTAAAAGTAAACCTTAAGTACCTTGTCGCGAGACAAGCTTCGAGTCACAGATAAATCAGGACGGGCGCAAGGTCCGTAGCACAGTTATTCGAGATGTTGCGATTTTGGGGGACGGCACGGCCAAATATGGGCTCAGTATCTTCTAACCGACTTGTAAGAAAGTCAGGTAATTGTAGAAGAAACGGTAGATGGGAAGGGCGGAGTGAAGGGGGGGAATCGAAAAAAAGGGTTCACATCTTGAAGAAAGAACTCTCTTTTCGGGTGGGCATCCGGGGAATGGCATTTCAATGGGGATTAATAGGATGGATGCTCTGGTCTGGATTGTCAAAGGGAAGTCAGAAACCAGCCAAGAAGCTAGTAGAAGCTGGCGCGCTCGAGCTGGGATGGGGCTGCCCAAGCCAAGCTTCAGACTGGACCTATGAGCATTTACCAGGTACATTGCCGTACTCTAGGTACTTTTCTTTCCCTTTTCCTTCTTTCTCATTCAAGTCGCTTTCCCCCTTGAGTTTGTCTTGGTTCTTTTTCACCGCATCTATCAATACGCCACGAATCGCTCAAATGGAAATCGCCCATCATCACCCATGTCAGATCTAGGCTCTGGCCTACGACGACGTGAACTTGAGATGCTGTATGTATCTTGTCGCGCACCATCAACGGATTCCATGGCCACAAACCCCCATTAGACTGTTGTGCTGTCCAGGTACCCGTGTACTATTCGTAATGTAGTTGGGTATGGGGAACACGGCTTCGATTATTTCAGCCCAACCATGTTATGATTACCTACTCCTTTTTTTTTTTTTTTTTTTTTTGCGCCGCTTTACCATATAAACCACCGTCGGAGGCAACTGTACGCCCATGAGATAATGTCATTGCTCTGGCCATGCCGGAAATTATCACAGAGGCGAATCAGATTAGAAATCCAGGTGCCAAGCTCACCAAACAAACACCCAAGAGATAGTCAAAACCTGGGGGAGAGCAAATGCAGCCAAGTTTCCAACACCATCAGCAACACATGAGCAGACACCCTCGGGGATACGCAGTTTTGGGGCTCCTTGGCGAGCTTGGCGGGACGTGGCCAAGTCATTGAACTGCATCCTTGGGGGAGCTTGTCCAGCAAGCACGGTGAGTTGGGAAGTTTCCTGCGTGACAGATAGGCAGACTGGCAGGCAGCTTGTGTGGACACTGTAAGATGCGATCAAGCCTTTTCTCTCTCACTTTCTCTCGTGGCACCCGAGCGTTGAGTTCATGCCCTAATGTGATATCCCCAGTGCCGTAGGCTGGGACAGCTAAGCCAAGCCACCTGCACAAACAGAAAAAAGACGTTTGACGTTACCAAGTACATGCCTCCCTATTCAACAAGCATTTATTAGAACAGAACCACGCGACTCACTCTAAAGGCACTAATCCATACCTAATGGCCGACGGCGCCTCCCTGGTTGCCTGGCTTCAAGGATATGACGACACGGGCTTTTCGCGGGTAGAGCCGCGCCCTCCACCCACTTACGTTTTAGTCGGTAGGCAGTCTGTAGTGGAAATGGACCACACGCCAAGGTGCGGACGACTTCTGGCCGCCTTTTTCTATATTACATTTATGTTGGTCACAACCCGTGCAGAACAACCAAGATACAAAGATGATTTGAATGACTATCATCCTTGGAATAGTATAGTGTCCCGTCTATAATCATTCAGGGTCAGTTCCGAGTTCCGTGCTGGCCAGGACTTCCCACGCCAAGTGGCGTCCATATGCTGCACTTCGGCTCTTGAAATGGTATGACAAAAACGCACAAGCATGGAGCTTAGTTATTAACGACCGTAATGGCCCGGCAATCGCGAGCCGTAACCGTTACCGAGTTGTCCTGTTGCCGGCTAACTCGGGTCGTATCTCAACATCTATCTGTTCTGCTCTTTGCAATCACCCTCACCGGGCTTTCAATTCAAGTCTACAGCGATTGGATCCTGACTACTGAATGTATGATCGTGTTGTTGCGACTGCTGACCCTCTCCCCCCCCCTTCCTCTCTCTCTCTCTCCTCTCTCTCTCATGTTATGACACCTGAGAAGCTCTGGAGGCCTCCCCGGGACTGTATCCTTCCTCGGTATACTTGCAGAGTATCTGCACGAGACGTGGCTACGTATATCCCCTTTCACGTACGAATTTTGACTCTGTGTGCATGCATGATGGGGACTTGGCATTCGTCGGCCGCATCGGCAGTCTGTGGAGGCTGCTCCTATGCCTTGTCCATTCATGGAAGCCCCTTGGGTAGGTATGAGAGACTGCACAGTCAACTAAGACCAAGGAATTGGCGAAAGAGTCGAGCGCGTGGCGCCTTTGCGACAGCCGTTCTCCGCCTACGGGATACCAATTGTAGCATACTTGGCCCACCGAATAATGGTATGCAACAAGGCGGGATCTAAATCTTGGCTGTAGCATCAGGAAACATATCCTTCTTACCAGATGCGGCCGATTTTGACATTCGACAGCCTACACGTTCTAGCTACAAATTGAGCTGATCAAGCAGTATGAGGTTGGCGAAAGTTCGAATATTGACGGCAGGCCAAGATCAATCTCGGTATAGATGCACACCTACAAGCAACTAGAGGTACCGTCGACCCTTGCAATAACACAAATATGGACACGAGACGTTATCCTTCAAGAAAGGCCGAATCATCATGCCACGACTCCCGTCTTAGTCGTACCACTGGCTTTGATAATGCGTCACTCTGGGACAATGTTGTTCGTCATATGTTCTATCACCAACGTGGTGTTCCATGGGACGGAGAGAAACCACCGTTCCAGGTGTATAGCTATGATGGTATTTGATCGAAGTGTTTCTGATTATCATCTCTCTACTGTATTCGTAGAATCTATTTCTCGTTATGACCATGACCATGACAATGACATGAATGACCCTGACGTGATCTTTTTGCGGTCAATAGTTTTTTGCTGGATCATTCCTCCATCGTCCAGCCCTTTCAATTTCCCTTGACGCCTTTGCAATGCAAACAGAGAAAAAGAGATACCCCTTTGCTGCCGTGCCCATCTGTGTCGAGTACATCAGATTGCAGTAAACATCCCTTGCTCTTTGGCCGCCTCCCCAGTCCGGCAGAAATCGGCTCCGAAAGCCTGATCTGATCATGAATCGACGCTCGCTGGTCAACTAATTCAGTTGTACGTCCTCGACAGGTTTCGCAGGTACCAATCCACCAACTTGCGTCCCACCTTGGCCTCAGAAATGTGAATCAGGTCCTGCAGTTTGCCGTTAGTATTGCTTGACACAAGAAAAAGCTTGACCGTAATACAAGGAAAGCTTGGGGACATGGAAAAAAGGGAGGGAAAAGAAAATGGTCACGTACTCCTTGCAGGGCATAGTCGAGATCGCTAACATTGACCCATTCACCATCCAGAAGACCCTGGTCTGCCCAGCGCAGCTGCTTGGTTCGCTGCTTGTTGACCAACAGGTACGAACGAAGCTCCTCGGGCTCGACCTCGAGGAAGCCTGCAAGCTTCTTCAGGTCCATAGTCGTGTACAGGCGGAGGTAGGAGCGAACGGTCGGGTTCCACATGTTGGTCTTGACCTCGTCCATGAAGATGGACAGGTGGTGCTCAACGGGGTCGACGTTGGCCTCGGGGTTCTCGAAATCCGGGGGAACGGGGGAGATGAACTTGGGGCAGGCAGTCCTGAACAGCTCCTCAAAGATGGGGAGCGATTCGGGGCCACCGCGCTGCAGCTTGAGAAGCTGGTCACCATACTTCTCACGGAGAGCAGTGTGGATGGTGTCGTCCAGACGAGTAGGGTGGAACGCAACACAGATGGCAATCAGTGCGTACATCTGGTCGTTCTTCTTGGTGATCGAGTCGTACTGGGCGTTCTTCTGGAAATTCTTGGTTCTCGAGACGTAGACGAGAATGTGGCTGAACATGCGGATGGCATCGGCGTAACGGTGCATCATCATGTAGGAGAAACCCACGTAGTAGTAGGTTGTGAAGTGTGCAGCCATGACGCGTGCAAACATGGCCTTCTTGTTCAACTCAATGTCGTCAAGAGTCTTGAGGGCCAGGCTGAAGTCTCCCAGAAGACAGTGGACGCGTAGGAGACCGATGATGGAGAAGTATCCCAGCATCTTATAAAGGTTCTTGTCACCGTACTCTCCAGCGACGGCCTTGGGGTCCTCGTTGCGCTTCATGGCAGCCAACTGCTCGACAATCTGCGATCGCTGGATCAGAGAGTAGAGCACGTTCAAGACACTGTAGCATCCCCAGGTGTTGGGGTTCTCCTTGAGAATCTGGCGCTCCTCTTCATTGTCTCGCGGCTGGCGAGCCAATCTCATTCTGTACGACGAGAACGAGTTGAACTGGTAGATAAACTCATCGATAACATCCCAAGCCCAGTAGTACTAATATATCACATCAAGGTATCAGTATATTGTGTTTTTTTCTTTCTAATTCAAGAGTAGAGCGGTCAATGCGCGCGCGGGCCACTCACGGACGGGGGCTCCAGGTCGACGGGACCCTCAGAGTTCAAAATGAAGTGGAAGAGGTTGCAGTAGGAGTCGTAGCTCTGGAACTTGACCTCGAGAGGGGCAGAGAAGTCCAAAGGCTGGGCAGCGGCGACGAGTCTCGACTGAATATCATCGGCCTGCTGGGCCATGGTTAGGGAGCTGACGCGCTCCAGCTCCTCGCCCATGCCATCCTCGTACTGGACCTGCTCCTTGTAGTCGTTGACCAGGGCTTCCTCCTCAACGTCGCTGTCGTCCTCCATGGAGCGGATGGGCCGCTCGCCGTTCTGGAAGGCGCTCATGGTGGCGGGTTCGGATTTTCGTGATGGGTTTGAGCGGTAGACGGTTCGTCGGGTTGCTTCCACGGGCCCCGCTGTCGATATTTTTCGCGAGGGGCTGCGGGCGCTCTCACGACAATACTGAAATTTGCGGCTGGGCGCAGGCACAGCGGGAACGACTGAGTCAGCCGAAGTTTTGGCGGACTTAAAAGTTAGGGTTTTGTGGCCCCTCAGTAAATGAATGCCCCCGAAGAGCGCGACGCTTCCGCCATGGGTTGAGAACCTGGGCGCGCTTGACGCTTGGAGCGGGGTGATTGCCCCGCGTTTAGCTTGACGTCTCTTTTTTTTTTTTTTTGTTATCTGCCTCTATCGTTGGCAACTCACGTCACTCGTTACCGAGGACTCACGACGATGCAGCAATTGTCCATGGATTGGCGAGGTTTCTAATCACGCAGATGATGCACAATTAAGCTCTTGAGTTGGTCAAATGTACAGAAACTCCCACTGTTGTGCAATGAATGCTGTCTCATCCAAGATATCCAGTATAGCAATACTGTTTCATGGTGATCATGTAGTGGTGCATCACTCTGAGCCATAGTGTAAGGAACCACCTGAAGTAGCTCTCTTGGTGGGGCAAACGTCACCCAAAGTGCCCAACTGCGGGTTTGGAAAAGTTGCCATAGCTAGAAGGAGGCGTTCTGTATTAGTCACCGGACAGACGAGATTTGTAGTAGTCGAGGCAATCGACAGACCCTTTCAGATACTATATTATTTTTATGATCTCAAGAAGTACTTGAAGCTGCAGCCTTCCTCGCCATTTCATTGCTCCTTGTAAGGTGCTGCATCGTCATTCTTTCCCTCGAGGTTTCTTAGGGAAAAACTTGCCATCGTCAATTTGCTGGCGCCTCGAGGTGTCTGATCTAGTTGGGCCTGTTTGCAACCAACTGAGGAAACCCGCGCGGTGAATTGTAATCACCAAACCCTCGCTAGGTCACGAGCCTGCAGACATCTTCATAATGCCTGTTGTCAGCCCAGAGAAGCTCGTAGGGCTTCAGTCCAAGTCGGACGATGTTCGCAACGTAAAACAAAACCCAATCACTTCTCGTCTTCTTGCTGAGACTGACATCTTCTCAGATCTGTATTCTGGCTCACGTTGATCATGGTAAAACATCACTGACCGATGCATTGATTGCCACAAATGGCATCATCTCACCCAAAATGGCCGGCAAGATTCGGTACTTGGATTCAAGACCGGATGAACAACTGAGAGGTATCACCATGGAATCCTCGGCCATTTCGCTTTACTTTTCCATGCTCAGGAGATCCGCGCCAGACGCTGCGCCAGTACCCAAGGAGTACCTCATTAACCTAATAGATTCACCTGGCCACATTGACTTCAGCAGTGAGGTCTCTACGGCGTCCAGATTGTGTGACGGTGCTATCGTCCTGGTCGATGCAGTTGAGGGTGTATGCAGTCAGACCGTCACGGTGCTCCGTCAAAGCTGGGAAGAAAAGCTTAAGCCTCTATTGGTGATCAACAAGATGGACCGACTGGTGACGGAATTAAAGATGACGCCGGGCGAGGCATACATACACCTGAGCAAACTTCTGGAGCAGGTGAATGCAGTCTTGGGAAGTTTCTTCCAAGGAGAGCGCATGGAGGAGGATCTCAACTGGCGCGAGCAGATGGACCAAAGAGTAGCCGCTGCCGCGGCCAAGGAGGCTGAGCTCGCTAGTCAAGTAACAGAAAGCGACGAGCTGCAATTCCAGGAGCGGGATGACGAGGAGATCTACTTTGCCCCGGAGAAGAATAACGTCATCTTCAGCAGCGCTATCGACGGCTGGGCTTTTACCGTTCGCCAGTTCGCCAGCTTGTATGAGAAGAAGCTCGGGATCAAGAGAAACATCATGGAAAAGGTCTTGTGGGGTGATTTCTATTTAGATCCCAAGACGAAGAAGGTTCTCGGTCGCAAGCATCTCAAAGGTCGGAATCTCAAGCCCATGTTCGTTCAACTCGTGCTAGAGCAGGTCTGGGCTGTATACGCCGCCACCACGGGTGGTGACAATGGAAAAGGGTAATTACACCTCCATCACCAACGAGGATAAATGCACTGACTGCGCTGTAGTGATCCAGCACTGCTGGAGAAGATCACAAAGTCTCTCAACATTACCGTGCCTCCCCATATCGCACGCTCAAGGGACCCCCGCTTACTACAGAACGCTGTATTTGCGTCCTGGCTACCACTATCAACAGCTTTGTTGGTATCTGTCATAGAATCCTTGCCTTCACCCAGAGTGGCACAAGCTGAGCGCCTCCCAGAGCTCCTTGAGGACTCGCCTGGGTCAAGTCACATCGACAGTAACATCAAGGAGGCAATGATTCAATTCAAGACGGCGAAGTCGGACCCCGTCGTGGCTTACGTCAGTAAGATGGTATCGATACCAGAGAGCGAGTTGCCACAGAACAAGCGGAAAGCAGGCCAACTCAGCCCTGAAGAAGCACGTGAGCTCGCAAGGAAGAAGCGTGCAGAATTAGCAAGGGCACAACAAGCCGAAGCGAATGATGCAAACGACCTGACACAAGCCCTAGCGGATGTGTCTCTTGACGATATTGTCAAAGAGCCAGAGGAAAAAGAGATTGACCCAGAGCACTTGATCGGATTCGCAAGAATGTATTCTGGTACCCTCTCTGTGGGCGATGAGCTTTATGTATTGCCACCAAAATTCACTCCCGCAAATCCACACGCATCTCCCGAACCGAAAAAGGTTACAGTCACAGCACTGTACATGTTGATGGGCCGCAATTTAGAGTCTTTGGACTCGGTGCCAGCTGGTGTAGTTTTTGGCATCGGCGGTCTTGAAGGACACATTCTCAAGTCCGGCACACTATGCAGTCAGCTAGAAGGCTCAGTGAACCTGGCTGGTGTCAATATGGCAGGCAAGCCCATTGTGCGTGTGGCTCTGGAGCCTGCTTGGCCTGGCGATCTCGACAAGATGATCCATGGTCTAAAGCTACTTGTCCAGAGTGACCCTTGCGCCGAGTATGAACGCTTCGGCAGTGGTGAGCATGTGCTTCTCACAGCAGGCGAACTTCACCTGGAACGTTGCTTGACAGATCTCAAGGAGCGATTTGCACGATGCGACATCCAGGCAGGCGAACCCATTGTACCTTACAGAGAAACCACCGTCCGGGCCGAGGAGATGAAGCCACCGGCAAACAAGGAACTCGGGCGCGGTGCTGTCGTTGGGGTAACAAACTCGAAGCAAGTGAGCATCACATTGAGGGTTCGGCCACTGCCTCAAAACGTCACGACATTCCTTTTGAAGAATTCAGGAGCAATCAAGAAGCTCTATTCCGAGCACATCGTCCAGGATGAAGACGAAGCCAACAATGGAGAAGAGGGTCAAGTGGTGATTGAGGCCGACAGCGATGTTCTTGAAGGAAAGAGTCTTTCAGTCGAGGATTTGAAAAAACAACTGCAGGAAGCTCTTGAGAAAGGCAAGGGTCGTGAAATGTGGAAGGGCACCGTGGATCAGATTGCCGGTTTTGGTCCCCGGAGAACAGGACCTAATCTTCTGCTGGACGCGACTCAAGCTGGCTGTCTTGCCAAGGTCTTTGGAGCCGCAGACGCCGGTGAAGCACCGGCAGTCAGCGAGAAGTTGAGTGCTGCACACCTGCGAGACAAGATCAGTTATGCCTTCCAGCTCGCAACTAATCAAGGACCCTTATGCAACGAGCCTGTACAAGGTATTGCTGTCATTGTTGAGGACGTTACCATTATTCCTACGGAGGATGAAACCTCAGCAAGGGATAGCCTGGGCAGGCTTACAGGTGAGGTTATCAAGACGGTACAAAACTCCATCCGCCAAGGCTTCCTTGACTGGTCGCCAAGACTGATGCTCGCCATGTACTCGTGCGAGATTCAAGCCAGTAGTAAGTTTGAAGAAGACATCCGATCCCAGTAACCCTGTGCAAGTGAGTGCGAGACTAACATCGGGTACCTACCAACAGCTGAGGTCTTGGGCCGAGTCTACGATGTGCTCACCCGCCGCCGTGGTCGAGTGATTGCAGAGTCAATGAAGGAGGGAACACCGTTCTTCACCATCTCTTCGGTCCTTCCGGTAGCAGAGTCGTTTGGATTTGCCGACGAGATGCGGAAGCGCACATCCGGCGCCGCGCAACCACAGCTCATCTTCACAGGTTATGAGATTCTCGACCAGGATCCCTTCTGGCAGCCCTTTACCGAGGATGACTTGGAAGATCTTGGAGAGCTGGCTGACAAGGAGAATGTGGCCAAGAGGTACATGGACGGTGTGCGGAAAAAGAAGGGACTTTTGGTGGAAGGAAGGGCAGCACGAAGCGAGGGCAGCAAGCAAAAGACTCTCAAGCGATAGACACCACCATGAAGACCGATGAGTGAATTGACTGCAAAACAACTATCGCAAGTAATTGTTCGGTGTGCATACTCTGCCATGTTTCATATTAATTGTGTGGAGTAACTCTTTGTTTTTGTCGGTGTGCCTGTGGTTTGGGGCGTGATAGTGACCTTAAGACCTATTGTATTCATATATTGGTGTACATATTTGATATACATTTTGTAAGTTGTGTATGGCCGCTACTTCAAGATACATCAAACGCAAGGTGCATCACAAGGAACATGAGCTGTCTATAATACCATGATATCGTCCAGATGGTCGGATTTCTTGGTCGATCTTGTGTGGTAAGAGAACTAACTGCCCGAATGGGAACCTGAGGGTATGGGGTCTAGCTGTAAGCTGACGTGGTCTGCCATCTGTGGAGCGGTCCATTCAGCTACCCCGTTCCCCGTGATGTAGGTAATGTGTCCCTAGAGCGAGAACCAATATCACCAGGCGGAGCACGTGTGGTATAGTTAGATGGGTAAATAATGAGGTATAGACTTTGCATGCTCAAACTTGTCTAGGTAAGTCAGGTGGAATTATGGCAACTCGGACTTGGGCAAACACGACAAACACAAATAAAACAGTGTTTTGGTGGGACCAGCGGGAGGGTCTTCGCAGTGGTAAGCACGACATAGATTACAGAGATTGCTCTTGCTAGTTGCTCTCTGAACCTTTTCAAGATGCCCCTTCTGCTATTGATCTTTGCGTTTGCGTAGAAGACATGACGCTACTTCGTGTTTCCTTCCAGATCCCCTTGAGACTCTTTATGAACATGAATGTCTGCTGAGCATATTTAAACTTTAAATGATTGCAACACGGCTTCAGAGATATATATTCAAGTCTAAAGATGAATGATGCCCAACAAAGTTTACAATTTGGCGAAAACTACAAAACTATATCCAAGGCGTCCAAGACGATGGCCTCTGCAACAACGGATGCCTGCAGCAACCCGTCACAGGCCAGATCAATATCATGCCTGCCGCAGCCCTGAACTCAACCATGAGTCAAGCAGCGGTCTGTGTGAGTTGTTGCCTGCTGGGCAAATCTTGTTGTGACAAGAGGCAAGTTGTGGCGAAGTTTCAGAAACGGTATATGACGCTGAACCCAGGTCAGGGTTCCTATTGCCGGCAGATGTATACTAGGAAAGGGTCCTTACAGTTCAACATAAGGAGAAAAATTATCCTAATTTTGCCTAGTTTTCCTCGAGAGACAGTGTTTTAGTTGGTGGAACTTGCATAAAGCTAACCTAATTAGGATTAGCGGCGTCCGTGCACCTATCTTATAATTAGCTTGCATTGGTTTACCAGCAGTTTACATATATTATCGTATTCGAGACTCGATATTTAATAATAATTATTTATATAGCTATTTTATTTTAATATGCTATAACATTAAAATATATTATAGCATACTTTTTACCTTAAAAGTCGAAAATAATAATGCAGTTATTAATAAATTATATAGGTAAGCACCTTTATATTAATTTATTAACTCTCGGCTATATTAATTAGGACTTTATTAAGCTTATTATTTAATTTACGCCTTTAAAAGGTTTTAATATTAAATCTTACGCGATTAAAAAAGTCGGCCAGCTTATCCTAATTTACCTTTAGCTAATTAAAGGCCTCGGTAACCTGCTTAAAATTCCTGCCCAGCTCGTCTAATTAAACCTAAAGCTCCTCTTTTTGCTTATCGATAGCCGTTAAGCGATTGGCGATAGCTGGCTTATATTTTTTAATAAAAGCAACCTAATAGGTATTTTTGGTTCCGTCGAACTTTTTCGGCATAAGCTTAATAACAAGTATTATAAATTCGATTATTTTTTTAAAGATTAACTTATTATCTTTTTTGCTTTATAAGCTAAAAAACTGTCTGGCTTAGCCGGCGGCGGTTTTATCGAAAGGCTAGCGCGGCGTAGCCTAAAACCAAGCGCCGCTAAAGCCGGCCTAAGCGCCCTCGGGCTTTTGGACCGGCGACGGGAAATTTATGCTTATTTTATCCGGCTAAATTTAATTATTTATACCGGGTCCGATAAAGCCCTGCCTAACGTTAATAAAAGCCTTTATAAAAGCTTAGCAAATTTACCTAATTATTAGCGGAAACCGGGCCGACGGTCTCGCCTTTTTTGTTTTTAATAAATAATAAGGTACTTAAATCTTTATAACCTTTAGCAAACTTAAAAATATATATTATATAATCTTTTTTAGCCTTATATAAGGCCTTATTAACGCCGATTAGCTGCTTAAGGTATATAGCTATATACGTTATATTCCCGTCGGCAAAAATAAAGGCTAAATTAAAAAGGCGCTCCAGGTCCTCCTATTTAAACTTTATTTCGTATAAGCCCCGTATAATAATTAGCTAGGCCTTTAGGAAGGTCCTATTATTATCGAAATTAATAAGCAATTTTCGGTCCTTATTGGCCTTACGAAATACCGCGACGGTATTTTGCTATTAAATACTTATAAAACGCTTTTTTAACGTTTAGGCGGTAGGAATGCTAAAAGATATATTTACGTGCGACGATTAAAATGCAGGCTAAATGCTTAAAATTCTGCTTAGCTTAATAAAATATATTAAAATTATAAAAAAATTAAAAGCATAAAATAAAGCAAAAATCAATATAAGCAATAAAAATCAGGCAGGCGGCAAAGATTATTTAAACGTAAACGTTATCCGGCAGGCGAAAAGCGTTACGGCCAAATAGCAAATTAGGCTAAAAAAAATACCTTTTAACGGCAATATTAAAAGCTAGGCTTAATATTACGTTAAAGCATTTAATTAAAGCTATATTAATTGGTCTCGGTATTTTATATCTTTAGTCGCAATTGCGAAACCACTATAAAGCGACCTAAATAATTTTATATATAATCGCGGCTAAATTATTAACCTAGGTATATTAATAAACCTAAGCTATATTTTAAATATAATGCTATTTTTATAAAAAAAATTATTTCCCTTTTTCCCTTTTAGGCCCGGCTAGCCGATAAAAATTTGTATTACTAAAATCTAATCGTTTACGACATTTACATTTTCTAGGCTTAATTAACTTAAAAATCGTAAATCCGCCGATAAAAGGGATTAAAATAAAATATTAAAGCGTAGCAGTATACGCCGGCGCTTATTATCCTATAATATTTATAATAAACCGCATAAAGCCCGGGGAAAGACTCCCGCGTTATTAATAAAAGCGATATAATATACGTCGGCTAAATATATTTAAATTTATTAAAAGGCTTAACGAAGAAAAATATCCCTAAAACCTATTATATCGCCTTTAGCCTGCGATTATTGCTACTTTTATTATCGTTTATTTTAGCCAAATTACGCTAAAAAGCTTTTCGATATAAGTTACCACCTTAGCTTTACCACTTTAGCTATTAGGCATTTACGCTAGTTATACGCCGGGCCGGGCTAAAAAAAATCGGAATTACGCATATTATCCTAAATATCGCGCTATTCCTCCTATTCGCTTTTAGGGCAAAAAATAACCAAATAAATAAATTAGGCAAATTTAAAAAATAAGGTAAAAACGAGGAGCGTTATTAGCGGTATTTGCGTAGTTAAAGAATACCGCTAGCGGTATTTATATTTTAGGCTAAAAATAAATGGTTATAATATGGCGTAGGCGGATATTTAATTAATAGCTTAATCGTAAATATTATAATTATTATTATTATATATAGCGAGCAAAAAGGTCTAGCTAACCTTATTATTTAATATAGCGCGTAATCGGACTTAAGGCCTAGCCAGCTTTGCGCCCGTAGCCGCGAATAATATAAAAAAATTAAATATATAATTTTAAAACACACCGGGATTATATAATGCTAATAATATTATAATTTAGCTTCGTAAAATAACAACGTCGTAATTTTAAATAAATATTAAATATATTAATATTAAACCGAAAAAATAGTATTACGCTAATTTTTATAATACGAGGTAAAAATAGTATAAAAAAAGCCTAAACACTAGGCCCGCGTTTTAAAAGCCTTTAAGCCCTTTAATATTTTTGCATATTTTTTATTTATCGCCTAATATTTGCTTTATATTCCTAATTCGCTAAAATAACGCAAAGCTAGCTTAATATTACCGAAAAGGCGGAGATCCCTAACGTCTTTTTTAATATCTTTTTTATAACGGTTAGATAGCTCGAAAACGTTACGGCGCCCTTAGGTATAATTATCTAAAAAATCGGTAATAGCCCCTATAAGGCGGAATTAATCGTACGCATTTTTATACATTAGGCTAAGCTCGAGCTAGGTACCTAAATAAAATACCTTAGTACCGTTATTATATTTTGCAAAAAAACTTAAAAAAAAATACTAAATTACGCTAACGATAATAAAATCCCCGAGCATTTATACTTATAGCTTAAAAAGCATAAAAGCGGTATTATATAGCATATTTTAAAATATATCCGGCTAATTAAAAAAAATGCTAAAAATATATTAAGCAAAACGTCGCGAGGCACTAAATCGCGTAAAGGATTTTGCCGTATACGCCGCTATAATAAGCGGAACTTAACTATATCTTTATTATAAAATTCTCGATTTTTAATAAATAAAAACGTAAACTAAGCTAAAATATTAAAAGCGCTAAGCGTATTTATTTAATTTTTCGCCGTTTTTTTGCCTAATATAAACCGCCGTAATAAGCACTGCCGAAATAAAGGCCGTCCGGAAATACTAATTTTAAAAATCTCGACGTTATCCTTTTTTATATTTATCCGCGAGCTAAAAAACGAGTTTAATAAATAAAAAAGCGATATTTACGGCGTTTAACGGCGTTAAATAATAAAAGCCGATTATTTTAACAAAATTAAAAAAATCTTTTAAAAGCTTTTTAAAAACGATACCGCTTAGCACCAAAAATAATATACCGCAAAAAAAAGGCTTAAACTAAAGTAAAAGGGCTTTTTATTTATATACCTATATAAAATTATAAAATTTAAATATTTATTTAAAATCTAAAATACGTAATAACGCTCGAAAGCACCTTTATCCGTAATTTGCATTAAAAGCACTTATATAAAGCATCCTTTTACGCGTATATAAATAATAAAATAAACGTAATCGAATATCCTAAATCCAACCTAAATCGTACCAGTAATCTAGCAGCTTAGCTGCTATTTCCCGTAAACCGGTTCCTTAATACTAAAAGCTATATTTAGGCCAGCTATAACCGAAATATTTTAATTTTTAATGCCTAAATATTTTTAAACGCGTAATCGTTTGCCTATTAAAAGGCTACGCCGGCGTTTAAAATTGCTGCTACTTTAAAAATTACGCATTTTAGCTTTATAATTATTAAAAATATATTCCCGAGCAATTAATATTAAGCTTTTTTTTAAATCTAAAATATAAAATACTAACTATAATTTCCAGCTTTATATTCGGAGCCCGCTTCCGTATACCGTTAACTATTATATAAATACTAATATAAAAAATATAAAGCAAACCTTAATTTTGCTAAATATGCTAAAGCTTATAACGAGTTTTATTACCCTAAACGAAATAAAGGCAATTCTAAATATAATCTTATACGGCCTTAATTATCGCCAGAACGGCACTACTTTTTAAACGCTCGTTAAAATTTTTGCGATAATATCGTTTACGAAATACTAAATCTTAGGCGCCTAATAAAATAATTAAATAAGCCTTAAAAATTACGTTAAAACCTATATAAATATATATATACGAATACGCTCCGCTATTTTTTAATTTTTTTAATTTTAATAAAATCTTTTCGTATTATTAAAAAGCATCGCGGACGAAAAAGCCCGCGTCGCTAGGGAAAAAAAAAAATAGCGACCTATATATATAATTAAAAGCACTAAAAAGAGCCCCGCTATTCGTAAAATCGAAAAAAAGCTAATTTTATCGCCTATTTTAGCCGTAAAAAAGATTTTATAGCTTAAAAAATCCGGCGATTAAAAAATAACGTCTCCTACCTTTAGCCGACGATATCGAATTTTAACTATTATACCTAAAATATCCGGCAGCGTTAAAAGCGACGCTTTTAGTCCAGCGCACGTCCTAAGCGGCTTTTTAAATTTGCCGCACACCCTAATTATTCCTAGCGCGGCCCGCTTTAAAAATGCTTTAGCGATTATTTAAAACGTTATAAACCTTTTTAAAAAAAAGCAGATCTCCCGTTCCGATAATAATAAGCGACGTCGCCGTAACGCCTTTATTAAAAACGAAAAAGGCGACGCTATTTAAATTAAATATACGAAAAAATAAACCGGTAAAAAAAATTATAAAAATTAAAAATAAGCTATATAGGACTTATTAGCAAATTTATTATTATATTATAATATATATTTTACGCTTTTATTATATCGGGCGATTTTAAATAAACGGTAATAATTTTTTATAAATTTACTATATTTAAAAGTAGTATAATATATTATAATAAAGTATATAAAGGGTTACCTATATTTTAAAGCTAAAGCTAATATATATATATAAAAACTAATATTTAAATCCGTCGCCTACGTATAATCCCGTAATTTCCCCCTAATTTTCGGCAAAATATATTATTATAATATTTTAGATTTTTTTACGCAATAAAAAACGATAATAAATACGTAGGGAGTATAAATTTGGTAAACGATATTAAAATAAAAGCCCGGCCTTTTTTATTTCGGGCTTTATGCTTTATTATAAAATATATATATATACCTCTCCCTATTCCTAAAAATATATATAAATATTTAACTAACTAATTAATTATTTTATTTATTATAATTTTATTTATTTTAATAAATAAGGCCGTTCGAACGAAAAAAAAGCTATCGCTTTTTAATTTTCTTTTTCCATTTTTTTCCAGCTCGTTTTTTTAGTCTATTATTTAGTTATTTTTTTCCGATTGCCTATATAAGTATTTTAAATATTATTTATTACGCAAACTCCTTAATATAAATACGCTTAAGCACCTAAAAAAAAAAAGGGCGGGATCCGGAACAATAACGGTAATAACGGACTCGATACCTAATTATTTTAAAACGATTTAATTAATTTTAACGAAAAGCTATAAACGGTAAAGCAATTTTAAACGCGAAAGCGATATTAAGCATAGGATCGCTATAACGACCTAGTTAATTTCGACGCAAAGCTTTAAATAATAAAATAATATTAAATATAAAATTTTATAAATAATTTAGTCTAAATTAACGAAAAGCTATAAACGGTAAAGCGATTTTAAACGCTAAAGCGATATTAAGCATAGGATTTTAAAAACGATTTAATTAATTTTAATATAAAGCTTTAAGCGATAAAGCAATATTTAATATATAATTTCGAAAACGGTTTATTTAATTTCGATATAAGGCTTTAAACGGTAAAACAACGTTAAATATAAAATCTCGTAAATAATTTAGCCTAAATTAATAAAAAGCTTAAAGCAATAAAGCAATATTAAATATAAAGTTTTAAAAACGATTTAATCGAAATTAAAAAAAGACTTTAAACCGTAAAAATAATAAAAAAGCATAATTTTATTCGTATAAATAGCCTTTTGCGCTTATTAAGCGAATACGCTTATATATTATATAGTTTTTAATAAATTAAAAAAAGTAATTATTACGTATATAATACCCTATAAGCTATTACGGCTATTCTGCCTTTTTTAATAAATTTATTTTAATATTTCGATTTATAAGCAATTATAAAAAAACAAAAATAATTTTTATATATCGCTTAAGGCCAACGCTAAAATATACGTAAATTAATACTAAAACCCGTCGACCGCGGTATATTATAAATAATATATTTATAAAATATATACTACCGATATAATACTTTTTATTTAAAAAAAAAATATCCGTAATAAAGCCTCGTTTCCGTTTATCGTTTATAAAAAAGCTTTTTTACGTTTTTACTTTTTTTATTCCCCGCGGCAGCATTTTAGCTTTCCGGGATTTTTTAAGATTTATCGCTACCATTTAATAATACCTTTTACGCTCGCGATTATTCCTTATCGGATAAACTTTAATTTACCTTTTAAAAAAACGCTATATAATTTAGCTTATTTTATTATTTGCCTACTTTTAATCTTAATAGGTTACCCTAAGCTAACGGCGAGCTTATTATCCGTAAGCTAATAAAAAAGTAGCTAAATAAAAGCCTTTAGGCCGTAAGCGATAAATAGCGCTAAAATAATTAGCGTATTTCTTCCTTTAACGGCCTTTCCGGCAATATAATAGGTTTAATAAATAATCGCGCCGTATCCGCTTAAATTAGCAGCTCGGCTACGACGAATAACTTTAGCGATTAAAATAAAAAAAATAATATAAAAAAAATAGCTTTAAAAATATAGCAATTTATTACGAATAAACTTTACCGAAATTTTAAAAAATACAAATCTAACCTTAATATTGCTCGCTAATAGCTCGAATTAGCCTATAGCGAATATAAGCGATTTAAAGCCGAATTCGATTAGGCATTTAAAAACTATTATTTCGCGAGCACCTAATTCGTCGCGGTTAATAACAAAATAACTAATATATAAAAAGTTTTAGCCGATTTAGCGGATAAATTCGAAAAAAACGGTTTTAAGCTTAGGGACGATAATTTTAAAAAAAAATAAAACTAATAATCTCGCTTTAACGCGCCCGCCGCTTTAGCTATAATCTTATTCGAAAAAACCTTATTTTTTTTTAGGCCGGATTAAATACCGGCATTTAAATAAAAGGAAAAATAAAAGGTAAATAAATAAAATAATAGTATTCGATTTAACTTTAGGGATTTTATTTTTGCATATAAGCTAAATAAAAAAAATAAAAATACCGCAAAATAAAGATATAGCCTATAAATAAGCCTAAATAAAGCTTTCGGTCGGACGGAAATAGCCTTATATTTTATTTATTTATATACTTAATTTTATTTTGCTGCCTAATATTTTTTTATTAAATAATTTTTATTATATAACGTTTTTTATGCGTTAAGCTATTATTTATTTTTTTAATATTCGATAAAAAGTTAAAAATAATAAAAGATTTTACTTACTGCTTTATTAGCCTAAAGCTGCTAAATCTAATAATATTAAAGCCTAATATATTTTTACTCTATTATTTATATATATTTTTATTAGATATAAATATTTTGAAGCTATAACGGGACGCGCGTTTATAAATTTAGTTTTGTTTTTTTTTCGATTAATCTCGCCTATTAATTTTTCCTATTTTAAAAGCCCCTTTTATATAATTTTTTATTTTATCGCTTTTAATATTATTTTACGATATTATATTTTGCTTAACCGCAAAAGCTTAGCGATTAAAATAGCGTTATAATATAGTTTAGAAAATAATAGCCCAAAAATTTATAATTGCGTAAATTATATATTTTAGTATTAAATATAGCATTTTATAACCTAAACTGCTTTACCCTAATTAACTATATAGCTTTATTTATTTATTATTCGATATATAATTATATAGCTAAAGGCGACTTAAAAAAGCACCTAACGCTTTACGCCTAAGGATATTTAACGCCAAGCAGGTTTTAATCGCTTTATTTATTTTTTTTTCGGAATTATAATTATATTTAAATTTTTATTATTTTTATTGCTTTTTTTAATACCGCCGGGCTTATTAATTTTTAATTACGCATTTATTTTAATTTTGCCTCGTTTATCCTTTAATTAAATTAAAGGCTTATAATACCTCCGGCTACCTTTTTATTAGGCCTACCGCTAATATACCTTTTATAAATAGACGCTTTTTGCTATAATAATAATATTTTTGCGGCTTTTAAATAGCTAAGGCTGCCTTAGGCTAATAAATCTAATTACGCCGCCGCAAAATTTACTCGCGTAGCCAAAATAGCTATATTTTGCTATAGCATCGACCTAAATAAGTATTTAAAAAAAATCGAATAGGTAACCCGCTTTTTAAACCTTATTTAACGGGTAAAAAATATTTATAAAGCCGGCGACGTCCTATAAAAGCCCGTAACGGTTCGCTAGCTAACGGAGGAATATTTTAAAACAAATCGCGCTTACCGTATTACAAATTATAATTAATACTTTATAGCATTTATCCGAGCGTATTAAAAAAAGTTAATATAAAATTAAATTTATAAATAACGACTATACTATTAAGCGAAAAGCTTTGCCTTATAAAATTACCGGCGCCGGCGATACGATAAACTCGGGCTCGGAAAGCGATAAAAAGGTTAAATAAAAAATATTACCTTATAAGGTTTTTGGCCTAAATAATATAATAAAATCAGGATTAAAAAGCAACAAAAGCAGCTCGGACCCCGTTAAACTACCTGCTACCTTTTCCTATTATAAATAATAAATAAATTTCTTTTTTCCGGCATAAATTATTAGTTTTATTTTAAATAATTAGTTTACTTTTATTTTTTAAGGTAGTAAAACCGCCTTAAATGCCTTTAATTTACGATAGGCTAATATTAGATCCTTTTTTTCTAACGACACTATTTTCTAATTTTTTATAAGGAAAAAAAAGGCTAAAAAGGTCCGTCGCAGCGCTAACGCCGCTTGTCGTCCTAAGCCGACCTTTAGTGCGGCATCGCCTTTATTTTCGTTTAATTTTAAAAATAATTTAATTACGCTAGGCAAAAAAGCGCGGAAGGCGTAGCCGGGATAAGGCTTTATTATAAAGCGTATAAAGATAAAATAAAGTAATTAGCTGTTTAGCTAGGTTTAAGCTTAAATTATATACGCCGAGTAATTCGTAATTAAAGCAATTAAAAATTAAATATTATCGTCGAATTTAGGCGGTTTACGGTTACGTTTTAAGATTAATCGGAATTAGGAATTTTTGCTATATTTATCGAAATTTTAAAATTTAAAATCTCGGAAAATTAAACCTTTAAAATAATATAAAACTATTTAATAAAGCAATATTTATATTTAATAGTTTTATTACGGTATATTTAATTATAAATATTAAAATAGCAAAAAGTTAAAAAATTAATTAACGTTATATAATATATTATTATTAATAATAAATACCGGATATACTCCCGGATATTAACTATTTTTGCTTTAGCCTAAAAAGGAACGTTATAAAATCGTAATAAAGCTTTTATAAAAAACTTTAGGAAATTTAAACCCGTCCGACCCGACCTTATTGCCTAAAAGAATTTTGTATAATTCCAAGGATTTATAATATCGATTTCTAGTTAATAAGCCGTATTAATTAATTAAAATTAAATTATCCGAGTATATTTGCTTAAGGTATAACCCCGATTTTTATATTATAAAGCATCCGGTAATTAATTATCGTTTTTAAATCTAAAACTCTTCCGAGTCGTTATAATATTATCGCTTTTCGGCGCTTATATAAGGGCAATAATTATAAGTTTTATTTTTTATAACTTTTTATTATAAAATAGCCTTTAGGCGGATATTTCGGCGGCCGGCAAATATTTTATATCGGCCTTATAAAACCGAAATTATAATATAGCGACGATATATTTAGCGATAATTAAATTTAGCATTATAATTTAATTATTAGCGCGCTAGGTTTAATTTTAAATTTTAAATATTCGAGATATTTTTAAAAAAATAAAATTCTTTTTGCGCGCTCGAACCTTAAATTATTATTAGCGTACCTTAATCGGAAGCTAAGTTGGAGTTTTTAGTCGCAGGATACGGGGCATATATATATATTTTACTATTTTATTCGATAGATTTATTAGTATCGGCGATTATTAAAGCCGATTAGGGTATATATCTATACCGGCCTATAGCATAAATTCGCGGCTATATATAATAAATCCCTTTATTAATAATAATATTTTTTTGCTTATTACTATTGGGGTCGAATTCCCTAATTATATAGCTAATTAATTCTATCGAGCTCGACCCGCTAAACTGCCTAGTTACCTTACTTTTTTTTATCCGGTATAATTCTATTTTAACCGCGGTTATATAATTTAATTTTTAGCAAAGCTAAAAAAATAAAATATTGCTTAACCTTAATTTTTTTTGCTTTAGCTAAAAATATACCCCGATTAATTATATAATTATAAAGTGTTTTATTTTAATTAAGCTAAATAAAATAAATAAAAACGAAGCTGGCATAAATAGCATTTATTTTTATAAAGCGATAAAAATAAACCTTTTATAAAGTTTTAATTGCTTTAGCCAAGCTTTTCGCAGGCTAATTGCGGCTAATTAGCAAATTTATAATATTTACAATATTTATATTTTTATATTTAGTATTAGCATTAGGACTAAACAAGTCGCTCCGCTTTAATTTTATTTAGTATTTATTAGATTTAAAGATATTATATTTATACGCGTATAATTAATAAGGTATATATTATACCTAACTTTTATTTATATTTTTTACCTTTTTTTAATTTTAAATCTTTTTTTATATTTTTTCCCTATTATTATAACTCTATTTACTTTTTTTCTTATATTTTTAATATTTTTTTATAGCTAAATACTAAAACTAACTTATATAGCTATAGCTAGCTATAATTTTTTTAGCTTTTATAATTTTTTTTATATATAGGTTATATTTACCTATAATATTTAATAGCCCTTTTCGTAAAGCGAATAGGATTCGTTTTAGTATAAAAGCTATTATTATTTTCGACGCTTAAAGCCTCCATTTTTAACTTTTAATACTCGAGCTCGAGGATTTAACGGCTTTAGCACCTTTCACCTATATTATTTAGCATTAATAATATAACGCTTATTATAATAAATTATCTTAATATTATATTTATTATTTAAAAATAATACTAAAACAATAATGCTAAAACGCGAAGCACCTCCCTTATTATTAATAATATAACACCTGCTATAATAAGCTATTATAGCTATTATACCCTTTATTAAAAAATAATACTAAAACGCGAAATATAATATTGCTTTTTTTTTAGCATTAGTAGCATAACGCCTACTATATTAGGTAAGCCTTCCTAATAAAAAATATTATATCACCTAAAAATAATATTAAAATGCTAAAATCCGGGTTTACGCCGAGCGTAAAATCCGAGAAAATAGCTAAAAACGCTAAAATAATAAAAATAGCTAAAAAAAAAAAATAAAAAGCGGGTATAGCCAAGCATTTTTAGCTTTTTTAAAACTATACCCGCTATTTTAAATAAAAGTTTTTCCTAATTAATAACCGCCGATAAAGGCTATCGATAGCTTTTCCATTCGACCAAAAGCGCTTATTATAATATTTATTACGGCAAGCCCTATAGCCACCTATTTATTTAAATAATAACAAAAATCTCTAGCGACAATAATTACTAACTAAAATCGCAGCAAATTTGCTACGGCGAAATTTATATACGCGTAAATACGCAACCTTAGACGGTGCGGACGACCTTTCCGCGCCTCCAGCCTGCGTTTTTAGCTTTTTAGCCTATTATTACGGATATTTATTATAAAAACCGGCTAAAATTTAGGGTTTTCTCGATAATATATAAATAAGTCTTATTTTTTTCTAAAACTTTAACTAATATTAATATTAAATAAAGCTTAACGCTAAAAATAAATAAAACTTAACGATTTACGACGCTATCCCTTATAAAACAGCTACGATTATAAATTATAAATTTAAAACTTTTAAAATTAGCGATTTATATAATAAATAAGCCCTTTATATTATCGCTACACAATATTTATATATAGCCAGCAAAAGTTTTTTAATAATTTTAATTTTCTAAATACCTTTAAACCAGCTATATCCCGTCTTTTTAATCCAAACAATAGCACTATACCGGCTTTAAAAGCAATATGCCCGGCATAATAGCTTATTATAAATTTTATATATAAAATTATTAAAGGTTTATTTTAAAAATATAAATATTAATTCGAATATTATAATAAAAGCAAAAAGCTTAAGGCGCGGGACTAACAATCGAAAAAATCGAAAACCGCTTTTAATATATACCCGTATTAATTAAATTTACGATAAAAAGCAAAAAAGCTTATAATTACGGAACGGGGCGATATCTAAATAAAATTTAAACAGGCTAATTCGAAAATATCGTTATATTTAAGGATAACAAACCCTTAAAAGCATACCGGCCCTTTTATAAGCCAGCCTTTCTAATAGTTTATTTACGTTTACCTATTATAAATATCTAATATATAACAGCTATAACCGTAACTATAGCTATAAATAATAAGCTTTAATATTACTTTTATAAGCAATATTACCTCGGCTTTTTTAGCCTATAACCAAGCACCGGATTTTAAAACTTTATATTTAATAAAGGCCTAAATAAATAATAAAACATATAACTATACACGTATAAGCGCCACGAACCTAGGTTACTATATACAACAATAGGAATCCGCCCCCGATAATTATAAAAAATTATTCTTTTATTATAATTCCGTAAATCCAGGTTATTTATTTATTAAAAAATAATTTTAATTTTCGAATTACTATCCTAATATTAAGCTTAAAATAAATATAAAAAAACTTTAAACGTGCCGTTTATGCTTTTAAAGGTTTTTAAACCTTAAAAATGGTTTTCGGAAACTAAAATTTAAAATATATTATCTAGCCCTTTTCGTAATTATATTAACGGTTAACAAATCTATTAATAAAACCAAACTTATTAAAACGGCTAATTTTAGTTATAATATTTTAATTCCAAAACACCTTATTTTCAAGGAAAAAGGTCTACTTACGGAACGCTAAACAATATAATTTTCGACGAAATAGGTTTTTATTTTTAAAAAATAGGTAAATCGAACGGATTAGCGAAAAAATTATTAAGCTAGCTAGGAAGGATGCTACCAGGGTACAAAGCTTATAAAAATAAGCATCCGATACGATAATTTAATTTTAAAACACTTTATTTAAATTTTTTAATTAAATAGCTATTTACTATTAATTTTGTAAAATAAAAATAATAGGGATATAAATAACTTTTTGCTTTTAGCTTTTTATCGCAATATTATTTAATACGTTTATTATTCGTATTTTTTATTTTATTTTTTAATTAACTATTTAAATTATATTTTATTTAAACTCTATATTATTATCACCTAAGCTATTATATTAATATCTGTATATTTAATCGAAATAGGTGCTTTTGCGTCGCTTAATTATCTTTTTAAAAATTAGATTTTTATAAAAACTATACGAATTATTATTATTTTTAAAACGAATAAGGTGCTTTAAGCTTTATTTATTAGCTATAGCTAATTATCGAACTCGACGAAATCGATTATTTATAAAATAATAAATTAAAAGATATATAATAAATAATTTTACGTTATAGCTTTTAGTAATTCCTTTTATTCTTTTTTAATAATTAAATAAACTTATAAAACCCCTTATCTAGCCTTTATTTTCGAGCTTAATAAATAGTAAATAATAATATAATACTAATTAATATATAAATTACATATAAATAAATATAACAAATATTTTAACCCTATTATGCTAATTATTTATAATACCTCCCGCCGCCGTATCCGCCGTATCCGACGCGCCCGGCCTTTAGCTAATATAAATCGGAACTATAAATAGCGTATAAATGCTGGTTTGTCCCTTTTTTGCGCCGGTGCGCGCCGCCGGGTCCTGTGCCTAGCCTATATCGTCGAAGCTCTTATTAGCCGCTCCGATAACACCTGCTTCGATATAATTAATAAGCATTATTATTAACAATATATATATAGCGATAGCGTCCGGCCTTATCGCAAAATATAAGGTCTTTAAATATAATAATAACTATAAAATTATTTAATAAAGTTATTATATAATCCCGCGCGTACCCGCTCGGCTATAGCGATCTTTCTAAAAAATCTTTAATCTAATACCGCTAATAAAAACATAAATAAATTAATCTAAATATACTTAATTATTAATACTAAATACGATCGCAAATAATACGCTAACACAAAAAAATTATAAGCCAGCAGCTCGCCCGCCCGCCCAGCGCCCAGCAGCAGCAATAGCAATAGCAATAGCAACAGCAACAGCAATAGCAACAGCAACAGCAATAGCAACAGCAACAGCAACAGCAACAGCAATAGCAACAGCAATAGCAATAGCAACAGCAATAGCAATAGTAATAGCAATAGCAATAGCAGTAATGGTCTAAAAAGGAAATAAAGCGATATTCGCAATTTGTTAAGGGTAAGCTAAATAGTTGGTTTAGCGGTTGGTTTGTGTTAGTTTACTATTATTATAAAGCAATTTATTTTGCATTATTCTGCCTTATAAACATACTTTCTTATAGCTCTAATAATTATAATTTATTTATATTTTCGGTATTATGGCTTATTATATTAAGTCCTAGTAAAGCCATATTTAATTAATTTTAGGGAAAAATCGTAACGTCGTGCCTAAAAATCGTTAGCGGCGTTATAAAAACACTTAGGCATTTATATTAACAGCGTAAATTCGTGCTTGCAAAATCGCTACGTTTTAATTAAAAAGGTACAGCCTCTCCCGATAAAAATTTTATAAATATAAGGTTTATTTTAATATTTATATTCCGTATAGGTGCGCTAATAAAAATAATAAACGAAGCTATATTATTATTGCTTTTACGATTATCGCCGCTAACGTGGCTTCCTAAATCGGGAACAAGGGACACCGGCATATAAATATAAAAAACCTAGGCAAAATGCAGAAGTCTAATTTAGTAATATACGCTATAAAGGACTATATTTAAAATTATTTAAAAGAAATATATATAAAAAAAATAATAAAAGGAAATTATAAATAAACACTTTATAGCTGCGGATGCAAAAATAAAAATATTAATTTAGGGTATAATATTATATTTATAAGGTTTAAATTTACCTTATTAGATTTTTATTTCGTTTTTTTTTAACTTTACCATATAATATTTATTGGTTCGGATATGCGTATAAGCGTATTTTAAGCATATTTATATTACCGAATCGCTTATCGTTATTATTATTATATCCGTCGTAATATGCTAAGATATGCTATATAAAGCCATAAAATAGGTCTTAATATTTATTTTAGCTATAATTGCTTATAGCGAGCTTTTTTCCTAATATAATTTACTAGGTGCAAATGCAGGACGGGATAGCGTAAACGCCGAATGCTAAATATATAGGTATATATTAAATTATTAAAACAATAAGCATTAATTAAAGCAGAGAAATCTAGGCTTTTTATAAACGACGCTTGACGGGCTCTCCCTTTGCAAATGCTATACGGCCTGGCGGCTTACCACTATATATTATATTAAAGATTTGACGTCCAAGTCGTTAGCCTGGCACGTTTATTTGGCATCCGCGGTAGACGACACAAGTGGAGAGTAGACCAGGCCGGAGGCGAGTAGCAAAGGCAGCAAAGGCATCCATCGGCCTGCAAGTGCCTGACAAAAAATGACAAGGCATTATCAGTCTTGTTTGCTGAGTCTTTCTTCTCCACCTAGGTAGGTAGGCTGAAAGCAGACCAGCCCAAAACAAATCAACATATCGGGAGGCCAGGCCGGAAGCAAGCAGCAAAGGCAGCAAAGGCATCTATCTGCCTAAAAATGCCTAACAAAAAATAATAAAGCATTATTAGTTTTATTTGCTGAGTTTTTCTTTTCTACCTAGGTAGGCTATATATCTTAGCTATAGCAAACGTGTGATTACTCGCCTTTTCTTAAAGCCGTTATCCGTCGGTTTATAAATGCCTTATAATTAAAAAAACAGACTATTAATAATTAATAAATTTAATCAAATTATTTTTTTTAAGGTTAAAATATATTTAATAGATTTATAATTATATTAAGATTTTGTATTTTATCTCGTAAAAAGGGTGGGATAATACTTAAATATTGGATATAGTATTATAGCTATAATATAATTAAATTAATTTTAAGTAAAAAATTAATATATAATAATATATAGCTTAGGAAATTTTCGCAGATAAGTAAGCCAGCTATAATTAAGCGTAAATAAACAATTTATACGCAAACCTTAATAATAAGACATTTAAAGCCCCAGGCAAAAACGTATATATATATTTTAAATATTTCCTTTTAAAAAATTCACTTGCCCATTTCTCCTAACAACTTTATATTTAATAACTTTATATTTGACAATTTCACACTTAACAACTTCTTTCGAAATTTTTATTTAATAATTTATTTAAAAATTCGCTTAAGATATTTTGCCGTATCTATAAATCTTTATTCGCCTACGTCCTATTATATTTAGATATCGTTTATTTAAAAATATTAAAATAACCTATCTTTTAAATATCCCGTTTTAATGCGCCTTTCTATATATTAAAAAGCTTAAGTTAACCCTGTTTATAATATAGGACTTTTTTTTAAGGTTTGTTCTTTTTCCCTAAATCTTTACGCTTACTTTAATAAAACTTTTATCCTAATTTTTTTTTTAAATATTTCTATATTATATAGCAGGAATTCGACGAAATGCCAGGAATAAAGGCAAAAATATAAACAAAAATAACGCAATACCTAAGCCTAGCTCTAATGCTAATTTAAAAGCCGCTTCGACGGCTAGTTTAAAAATAGCTTCCCGCACTAGCTTTAGGGCTGTTTTTAAAGCCTTTTTTACTATTAGCTCAAGGTCGAGCTTTAGGCTTAATTTTAAAGCAAAAGGCAAAGGCAAAGGAAAAGGCAAAGGCAAAGCTATTGCCACGGAAAGCCAGAATAATAAAAAAAACGATAGCGATAGTAAAAGCCCTTAAAAGTCCCCGTTAAAGGATATAGCAGACGACGACGACGACGACGACGACGACGATTATAAAGACGACGACGACTACAAGGAGAATATTATCTTTGCCTTTGATAATCTCGATAAAATTAAAGCGGAAATATTGCTATATAGCGACGATAATACAATTCAGGAATTCGGGCTCGTTATTATTAATGCCACTAATTTTGGATTTAATACTGCGTCGGGCGCTAATAATAATAACGCTTATAAATTTAAAAAAACGGATAATTTATATAATATTTTTTAAAAAAATTATTAAAAGGTAAAATCGATTTGGCTTTGCTAAAAAAGCGTAATTATACTAATATAAAGCCGCCGCGTCCGGCGCCTTAGGCCGTTATAATTCGCATAATTCCGGAGAAATAGATAATTAAAAAGGTTAAGCAAAATATCGAGAAATTATTTAAATTTAACCAAAAAATCGATAAAACCAAAATTATTTATAATAGCTTCGCAAATTATAAATAGCAATTATCGGATTATTTTTTCCGTTTATTTTATAAACTAAATTAGGATAAAAACGTATTTTGCGTGCGTTTAATATATATTAATAAGCTATTACGATTCGATTTAAAATTAACGTTAATATTAATTAACGCCGTATACTTTTTTAATATAGCGCCGAATAGCAAATTAAGTTACTATATTAAATCGAATATTATGCCCGTCGAGTTATTTCTTAATTTAGCGAAAGGTAATTACTCGATAATAATGCTGCTATTAACCGCCGAAATAATACGCGTTTTTATAAATACGATAATTTCTGCTAAAAAAAAGCTATAACGGATATAATAGCTGGTTAATTTTGCGACAAATTTAGCAATATTAAAAAAATAATAAAAATATTAATATAAGCATAAATTATGCTACGCGGCATAAAGTTATGCTTATAACTAAAAAAAGGGTTATACGATTTTAAAATAATTTAGGACCGGAATTCTAATCGACCTAGCGAGCGGAAAATAGCGCGTCCGAGATTTATTTAAAATATTAAATCCTAATAATATGCTAAAAAATCAATTTTAAGCCAGATATAAAAACGACTTCGACGTTGCTACCCTTTAAGATAATTTAATTAAAATTATAGCAAAACACGGATTCCCAAAAAACGAATTTTTATTATATTATATTATCTAAAACGCCGAAAATTGGGTTTTTTTCTTTTTTAACCCTTTTATATAAGCTATAATAAAAGCCTTCGGCTAAAATTAGGATAACTTCCGCGATTAGCTTAATACGCGCTTAGGGTATTATATATATAAATATAATTTTTAGGCGCTCGTTTATAATCTATAAAAAAACGGCCTATATACCGCTAAATTACTATATTAGGTAGCAAATATTATTTGCTTTCGATTACGAATAAAAATCGATAAATTTAAATACGAAAAACGTAACGTTTCGGATCCTATAATATTACGCAAAATTACTGTTAAAATAATCGTAAACCGCCGGCGTTTACCGATAATACCTTAGCGATATTACGCTAATTCCGTTGCGTTTTATAAATCAAAAAATTACGGCGTCGTTATATATACCGGATTTGCTAATAAGCCTATTATAAACCCGGGTTTCAACCTAACGGATATTAATTAAAAAAAATATTTAATTATAATCGATTATTCGATTACGAATAATTCTAATTATAACTATTATTTAAATACCCGGGATTATATAAATTAGGTATTTAAACGGATCCTATATAAGCATCCGTTATAAAAAATTAACTAAGCCTTCGGTAAAAAAGTTTAAACAGTGCCTAAAACCAAGCTACGGGCTACGCGATCCCCGGATAAAAAGTATTTTTTGTTAATATTTTTCGATATTAAGCCGTAATTAAATCCTACGAGGTCCTATAAATTTTAATGCCGTTTTTACAATACTACCTTTTAATTTATCGGGGATTTTACGCGATATTATTAAAAAAAATAATATTATTAAAATATCGAATCCGGCGATAAAGCTAATATCGATATTAATTAAATCAATTAGGCCGATTACAAAACCTATTTAATATATTAGGGAAGCTATTTTATTTATTTTAAAAAATGCAATTCCGGCCGGTTATATTCGAAAATAAGTAATTTTCTTAAATATATTCGGATATTTTATTTAGGCGGCAATATTTAAAAATACCTAAACAAGCATTATAATAAAACGTTTACTACCTTATTAGTGTTATAAATTTATTTTTTTATCGAGCACGGTATTTTTTAAGCTGTTAAAAGCTGCGAATATTACGGGTAGCTATTTTTAAGGTATATAGCTAAATTTAATCGTAATTTATATTAAAATAATCCCTATATTTATAAATATAATAATTATTCCTTAATATTTTAATCTAAAATCGATTTATATGCTTATATCGTAATAAAATATCCCGATAGCGCGGAAGCAAAGGCCATTTATTAAAGCTATAAGGATTTACGCCTTATACGCTATACGAAATGCGGGGTAATTGTTTATATAAACGTATTCCTTTTTTACTTTTAAACTCACGGGGAGGTTTATTTAAAATGCCTTATTTACCAAGAGATTAGCTTTTAATTAAAAGTTTTTATAGCGGCGGCATTTAGGACTTATATATAATTACGGCATAGGACCGTTTGGTATAGCGTATACTAATATTTATTTAGCAAAGCTTTAGACCTCGATAATTATAATAAAATATAGCATTAGAACCCCTTAAAAATAATTATAATCCAAAATAACGCTAATAAGGGTAAGCCTAATAACGCTAGTGAAAATGCGCTAAGCGACGCTAAAGCCATCGGTATTAATAAAATCGAGGATGACCTTAAAAATTATCTATTTTATAGGGTCGACGGGCACTAAAAAAGGGCCACGGAATTCGGGTGGATTATCGAAAGTAAAAATAGTAATAAATATATGTTTTGCGATAAATATTTATCGAAGCTCCAGCAAAAGAAAAACTATCTAAATAAACAGCACCCCCTATGCATTGTTAACGGCTGTTAATTTCGATGTATTTACCAAAAGGATATCGATAAGCACCTTGAGGGCTATTTACGCTATAATATTTGCTCTAATATATTTTTGGACGATATGGTTCGGGGCCTTTACTAATACGGCGAGATCCCCCCGTAAAAGAAACGGCTACTACCTATAAATATATAGGCCGAGATCGATGCTATCCCCGATAGGATAACGCCGTTCCGGCCTAAAGTCTTTATAAAGTATAAAAATAAAGCGGTAGCTTTTATTCCGTTATCGTCGATATTTTAAAGTTTTTAGATACATAACGCTAATAATACTAGGAAGGCTTTATCGCACGCTATATTATTACGCCTTTATCGGCGGGTAAGTTTTATTATTCGCTTTTATTAATATTAGTCTTATATTAACCGTAATTAAAAAAGAAGCAGGACGTCGGAAAACTAAAAAAACAAATTTTAAAATATGCTTTTATTACCGGCTAAAACACCAAATAAACCGAGGAAAACGTTTTTAGCGGAAGTAGCTTTATTATTACGGTTTACGCTTAATCCGTAATAAAATAGAAATTTATAGCGTTTAAATAAAATTATATATATAGCGCGTAATAATATCGGTTTATAAAAAAAGGTGCTAAATTGCATTTTTAGGGGGCCTAGCTTAATTAATATTTTAAAAGTTGGAATTTAGCTAATTTAGGGGTTTGCATTTTTAGGAAGTATAGCTTATTTAACGTTTCTAAATCGGAGTTGGAGTTTGGTTGATTTATAAAGTTTGGCTGGTATTAAAAGCTTATCGTAATTAATTATTTTCGGCTATATACAAATTTAGATATTTGCATTAATATAACTTTATAACGAGCAATTAATCCGATTACGCGTCCTAAGGTTAGCTAAAAATATTACTATCCACTCTTATTAAGATTTGCCTATACGTAATAAAAATAAAATATGTAATAGCGAAAGGATGGATAAGCTTAAAGGGCTTTTTAATTTACGGATTTACGAGATTTTACAAAGACCTATAGCCTTATTTTACCGATAATGCGCTTTTTTTAAACTAATAATAAAGGGTATGCTAGCTTTAGGGATTTATATCGCAAATCGAAGGTTATTATACTAACTCCGTTATAAATAAAAAGCTATAAATAGGTGGTTAAAAGTTATCACCCGTACGCAAATCGACCGTAAAACGCAAAAATCCTAACGAGGGATTTTTCAATTAAATATATTACTAATAAAATGCGATAATAAATT
Organism: Pestalotiopsis fici W106-1; assembly: GCF_000516985.1. Taxonomy (NCBI): domain Eukaryota; kingdom Fungi; phylum Ascomycota; class Sordariomycetes; order Amphisphaeriales; family Sporocadaceae; genus Pestalotiopsis; species Pestalotiopsis fici. The sequence continues at coordinate 4,645,370 of NW_006917093.1, read as the reverse complement.
GTATAATTTATAAAAGCGTAATAAATTTAGTATATTTGGCCCCCGAGTACGTATTAGTGGTCCGGGCATAGTATTTACCGTTCGTCCATCGGCATTTAAACGTGGGAAAACGCGGAAACGCTGACACCCTCGGCGGTGCTATATAATAAAAAATAAGCTTTTTGCTTTAATAACGGCGAGGAAAATAATGCCATCGTGACGATAGGCAAGGCATAGGGTCGCAGCGGACTCTTAAAGGTATTGAAAGTGTTAAAGGTGTTGCAGGTGTTAAAGAAGCTGAAATAGTAATCGGATCGCGATTAAAATCGGGCAATTAACGTAGATACGCAGAACTGTGGACCCTTGGATAACTAACTAAATATGCATAGCTGTTTTTAATAAAATAAAATATTAACAAAAATATAACTTTTATCGCAAATAAGCCCGACCTTATTTTTGGCAATATATTTACGAGTGGCGCTTTCGCTGTTACTCCTTTTTGATATTACGCCTATTATTTAATCTTAATTATTTTTATATTATTAATTATTCGTAGCTTTTTATTTATAGCTTTTTTTAGCTTTTTATATAGCCGCTAAAATAGCGGGGCTCGAGAAAAGTAGCCTTAAAGTATTTTTTTAAACGCCTGCTATATTGTATTTATTATATTTTTTAAGTTTTTAATATTATTAGTAGCGAAAAAGCGACGTAAAAAAAACGTCTTTATATTGCTATAAAATATTTTATTTATAAGGTGGTTTTCCGGGATTATATTTACCGCTTAAGCCGTTATATCTAGATTTTGTTAAAAGTCGTTTAAGTTTTTTATTTAGCTATATTATATATTAAATACGCATCTAATCGTGCTAAAAATTAAGGCAAATTAAGCTTTATTAAAAATATTAGCATTAATAGCTAGCCGGAGCATATAAATAGACGTATAAAGGTAGAGCGTATTCCCGGTTTCGTTAAAATTGCGATATAAGAGTTTTCCGAAATAGCTTAGGATAATATAACGATTAGGTTCGGATTGCTAATTAGGGTTATCCTTAAAAGTGGATTAGGCGAGCGTAATAGCGTTGTAAAGACTATTTATATTTTCTATTATATCGAAATTTTATTTAAGCTAATATCCTAAATCCTAAAGATTATTAGGATAAAAAGGCTTATATATAAAAGCTATATTAACGGCTTACTGCCGTTCGAGGGCGTCGTTATAGGCGTTAAAATTGGATATAGTGATATTTGGAAGTGCAAGGAATGCGAATAGGCTAATATTAAAAAGGTAAATAAAAACAATATAATTAAAATATAAGTGCTAAATAGTTTAATAACCGTAATAATCCTTAAGATTTAGCATTAAAAGGGTATTTTATAGCCGTTTTTTATTTATCGCGGTCTTTCGATTATGTCGGCTATTTTTTTTTGCTAGATTTATTATTAAGGTTTTATTATAAATAATATAGGCCTTTTTTTAATAAAAAACGAAAAAAAAAACATATTTTCGTTAAATACCTTCGTATATATTTACGGTAAATAGGAATAAGTTTTTTAATAATAGCTATTAGGATAGAATTTTTAGCGGAGGCCACGATCTTTTTAACTATTAGAGTAAGCATATCGATTTTGTGCATATATAGCATAGGCCAAAGGAAAAAAAAAATCCCAGCTATATAGCTATACCTATTTACAAAAGGTAACCAGCTTTTAATTTTACGTAATACGCACCCGCCGGAGGATATCCGGGTATTAGCATTTCGTAATTTATTTAGTATATCCTTAGCGATATATAATATAGCTGCTTAAAATCGTATTATATATATTTAAGTTAATTTTAGATTTATGTTATTATTTGCTTTTCCTAAGTAAAGCATTATTATTTATTATCCTTACGATATATAAGGCGTTTACGCCTTTTTAAAAATAACCGTATTAGAAATACCGTATATACCGTATTATTGCAATTATAGCTAAGCCGAAAAAAGCAAAGGAATTAAGTAAATTAGCGTTATTTTAGTCGATAATCGCATTTTCGCGGTAAGGAAATCTTTATAATCCAATTATAGATTAGCTATCCGTTATTTAATTTCCCGCCTTTATTCCGTATTTTAAAAAAAAAATTCCTATTTTAATCGCGAGATATTTTCCCGTATATATTCCAAATCGATGCTTTTATTTATATTAAAATTAAAGTTATTATTTGCGTATAAAATATATTTGCTAAAAGTTCTTTATATATTATAGCTACGAAATATAATAGCCGCATTTAATATTACGAGCAACATATTTATAAAAAATAATAGTTAATTAACGGATAATAATAAAAAATATATATTATTTATTATTATTTATATTTATGCTATTTACAGCCTAATCCAATATTATTTTAATATAAATATCGCTATCCTCGATCTCTTTGCCGATAAACCGGCCAAAATTATCTCCTATATTATTATCGTCGTTATTATTAGTATTATTAGTATTAATAAAAGTGGTAGTAATAGTGGCGGCGGCGGTATCCTTATCCTCGTTTTCGTCGCTAGCGGCCTTTAAGGCTTTTTTTTCGTATAAAAAACGAAGGTTTTATACTGCTTTATATAAAGCGTCCGCCCGCTTTACATCCGTTATAATATTTAATTATAAACGCCGCTTTATATCCGTTAGGCGGACGGATATAAAGGCCTCCTGCCTTAAAAAGGATTTTCTCCTATGAATTTGTGGTTTTAAGGCCTCTTTTAGGATGTTTTCGAGGACCGGCATTCTGCTATCTCCTTTTTTTCTTTTTGTCCTTTTTTTCCTTTTCTTTTTTTTCCTTTATTTTAGATATCTAGGATTATAGTTATATATTAATTAAAATTATCGTAAAAGCATAATATATATATAAGCGCAATTAGACTTTTAGCTATTATATAAATAACTAATATAACAGCTTTTATTAATATTTATATAAACGTTTTATAAATTTTTATGCTATATATAACGAAAATATAATTATTACGTAATAATACCGGATACCTATAAAAGCGCAGTTTTCAAATTGCGGTTACTATTTTAAAAGGCGCCGAAAGGAAGGTTAAAATCGCTTTTGCAAACGCTTTATTTATCGTATTATAACGGTTTTACGACCGGAAGGTTTAGGAAACCGCGGACGCTTTTAGCAATTAGCCGCGATTATAATATAAAATATTTTTATTTAACGGTATTATAAACGCGCTAAATAGCTTTTTAAGCAATTGCAGGATTTATATATTACCGTTAGCTATTATTTATATACCTTTTATAAGTTAATAAATATACCGGGGGGAGGTTTAGGCTTCGGTATAGCTTTACGAGCCTTTTTTCGGGGAAGCGGAAGTAGCGATAGCGATAGCGACGGCGACAAGGGAATTTCGTATAGGTTAATAAAACCTGCGGCGGCGATAATAATTATAATATTTAAGGCTGCCTAATTTATAGCTATAAAAAAGGAAGGAAAAGGAAAGAGCGGAATAATTTAAATTTGGGAAAATTAAATAACTGCTAAAATTAATAGCTTCGATTATTAAAACGGCTGGCTAAAGGATAATTAAAATATATTAGGGATTTAAATAGCTTTATAATATGTTATAGCACGTTTTCCGACCTAATTTATTATATTTAAATAAAGATAAAAGATATAGAGCGGTTTTATAAGGCTGTATTAATAATTGGGTAACGATATTAATATAAAAAAAGGCCTTTATCAAACAGCCCTATTAAGCGGCCCAAAGCCAAATAGCGATCTAAAATCAATAGTAATCTAAAGCCAAAAGGCGATCTAAAGCAGCAGCAGCCTAAAGTTAATAATAACCTTTTAGCTTTTATTTAAATTAAATTCTCCTATTTTTACTACCGCGGCGTCTTTTTTTGCGGCGTCCGTTTAAATGCGCTTAAATTATAAAAAGCCTATTCCGCGGTATTATTACTAAATTATTTTTTTTTCCTTTATTTATTAGTAATATTTTCCTATTTTTGGTACCGATCGGTAGGTAGTGCTTTTCGGCTATATTTATAAATTATTTTGATTTTAGCTGCTTAATTTAGGTTTAATTAGCATATTATGCCTCGTAATATTTTCCTATTTATAAAGTTTAAAAAGAGGCCGTAAAATTTAGAATTTTTTATAAAGGTAATAATGTTATAATGCGTAAGCTTTAAATCGTAGGTAATATTTTATTAAAATAAGGTATCGTCCGCGTAAAAGTTATTATATATCACTTTTTAGTTAATATAATATTAATAAAAGGAAAAAAAAAAATTGCTTATTCCGAATTTTAAATTCCCTAATAGGGTAATTGCCGTTTGTTACCGCTTTTGCAGGAACGCCGAACGGATTTTTAGGGAATTTTTATAATAAATCGAAAATTTATAAAGTTCGGACTTATTGGTTATAATTTGCTTGTTATTGTGGGGTGATCGGTATAGTGAATTTTGGTATATTAGGGCTATATTGATAATAATGGTAATAGAAGTTGGAAGATAATAGCGGTTAAAACTAAACGAACGATTCGAGGAGAAAATAATTATTATATTTTATAAAAGCAAAATAGGTGCTTTACTAAATTTCGCGGCTGCCGAGAAATTTTGTGGCAGTTAGTTAGACCTTAAGGGTCCTTAAAATACCAAATATAAGGAGCATATAAATGTCCCTATTAAAAGCAAAAAGCTTACGGATAAGGTCCGTACGCTCCAAGGAAATTAACAAATCTTTTTAATAAATAAATATATAAATAGGACTATATGCTCCCTTTTTAATTAGAACTTAGACAAATATAATACACCTTATAACTATACCTATACCTTTTAACGCTTTTAGCTTATTTTAATATTATAACTCTTTTAAACCTATTTTATATACTTTTTTAATTATATTATAGTTATAAGCCCGGTCTGCTTATAAAATTATTATATTTTATATTTCGTATTTTATTATTATATTTTAAAAAAATATATAGCATTAGCTTTTAAGCTTAACTTATTTTTTTATTATTATACGTTTAAAGATGTCTAAATTTAAAGAATTTAAAGCTAATATTAAGCTTAATAAAAAATATAATTGGCCTAATTAATTCTTTAAATATAAGCATTTAGCAAACTACCTTAAAATCTGGCATTTCGTAAATCTAAATTTTACGCTCCCTTTCCCCAGAAAAGGCTTTTTCCTTTTAATAATCGAAAAATATACTAAAGACCTTTAAAAATAATTTAAAAAGGAGCATTTAGCAGCTATTGCAAAATAGGAAAAAACTAAAAAAGGAAAAGCTCCGAAAAAAAAGCCTATACCTATAAATTTTACGCTTTAAAAAGCATATAATAAGGAAGTTTTTATTAAACAAATCTTATTTAACGTTATTTCCGCCTAAATTAATAAAATATATTACCTAAAAAAATAGGTCGACAAAACAGTAAACCCTGGCTTTTTATAAATCGTTAAGGTTAAAGCGGAAAAAGCAAAAAAATATATTTTTAGGTATTGCGTTAAATAGCTTAAGGCCTTTTACGAACTAAATAAAATTAATTATATAAAGCGTATAAAACTGTAATATAAGCTTTATTTTGCTATTATAACTAAAGCTTAGGACCTTTAAAAGTGGTTCCTTAAGTGGAAAATTAAGCGAGCAAAAGCCCGGATATATTAGGTCCCTAAAATCTATAAAGCCCTTGCCGTTAAAGACTTTTTACGCGTTATAAATATTAAGATTATACCTAGCTAGGGAAAAAAATGGATAAAGCGTATTAATAACTTTAAAAACAAACCATTTCTGACTTTTAATATTTTAGAAAAGGCGCTTTCTAATTAATTTAATAAAATTATTTTATTAGTTAATAAGCTAAAAGTTTTCGTAATTTTAGGCCTAGGCCTAAAATTTTACGGAAACGGAGCATTAAAAAGTATAGGATTAACGATTTCGAGCGCTAACGTTTTAGCTTAAAAACTCCCTTACCTTTGCAAAAAAAAAGGGACAAAAAAACTACCGATAGGGCCTAAAAATATGTTTATTTTTAAAATACGCCCTTATAGGCTTAACGGAAAGGAAAATTAAAATATTATTTAAAGCGGAGGCAAATAAAATCCGCTTTTATATATAATAAAAAAAATATAAAAAATTAAAAAATTAATTTAAAGCTATCGGCTAGATATTAGGTAACCTTAATAAAAGGAACCCTAAAAGCGGGTTTTTATACCCCGGCTTTATTAACGCTATAATTATTAACCTATCTCTTTTTTATAAAAGAATATAGGAATCCCCTTTTATTATTTCCTTTTAACTCGATCCTTTTTTCTTTATTTCCGAAGAGCTCTTAAACACACTTTTTATGCTTTAGCCAAACCTTTGCCCTTTTTTAATCGCTATAATTATTAACCCTATTATTATAAATTTTAATAATATTATTAATATTTATATTACCGTTTTTAGCAAACACTTATTATCCGATTTTACGCTTTTTAATAATTATAACGTTATTTATATAATAAATAACTTTAAGTTCCTATTGCCAAATTTTATTAGACTTATAAAGGACGAGGATTAGATTTAGGCTAGCATTTTATTTTTTCCTATTTAAGGCTAAGGTACCCGTGTTATTAAGAATTGTATTAATAGCCCTATAGGCACTAAAGCAGATTTTGTATTTAACGATATTATTTATTTTTTAAACTTTTATTATAATATTATTTTTAAATTTAAACTAAATAAAAAAGAAACATAATTTTGCGGATATAATGCTATTATTAAATACGGAATATTAAAGCATAATATTATATTTTGCAAATTTTAGCGAAAGTTCTATTTAATTTTTTTTAAATATAAGCCTATATCCTCCTATTTTTTTAATTTTTTTGCTAAAATAAACGTAAGCTACCTTTATGTTTTAGCATTTTATTTTATTAGTTAACGAAAAATATAACGATTTAAGGTATATATTTAGCCTAGATTTAACGAAAAATCATTTTAGCATTTTCGGTTAAGACACTTTAGGGCTAAAGCTTTTAAGCGGTTTGCTAAAAGCGCAAAAAATATCTAAATTAGTAAAACAAAATAATTTAATTATAAAATCTATATACGCTTTAAGGCCATTTAGGTGATTTTAAAAAAAACCAGAGAATATTAAATAAAACGACCATTTTGGCGGATATCCCTGGATTTTATATTTTACGATAAAGCTTTTAATAAAAGCATTTGTGCGCTAGTTATTAAAAAAAAATGGTTACGAAAATATTTCGTTTTTCCGTTAAAATCCAAAAGAAAAAACGAACTTATTTTAATAATTATTAACTTTATTATATCGGTAAAACGATAATACCGCCTTTTTATTTATATAATTTTTTACGATAATAAAACGGCACTTTTATTAGCGCGCGGGACCAGCTATTACGAACGCTAAGCTAAAAAAAAAGGAATTATTATTTAATTATTAGCCTTTTATATATCTAAACTAAATAAAAGAGCTAAAAAAGCTATTCGAAAGCTTTAGGAAAAAACCTTAATAATATTAATATTTATAAATTTCCCTTTTACGCTTTGGCTAAAAGTACTAAAAGCCGCGACGTATTTATATAATATATTATTAAGCGCTTTTAAAAATTACCGATTATTAAACGAAGTGCTAAATAAATGGTTCAAATAATATTTTTAATAATACACCCTAAAGATTATATAAGGAATTATTATTAATCTAAAACCGAACTAAAATTTAATTTATATATATAAATATATAGCCTACGCTTTAAAAAAAGATAAAAAAAAAGGTATTAACTTAAAATATTATAAAACTTATTTAAAAGCTTACCTTAAATACTTGGTTAGATATCACTTTAACTAACTTTTCCGCATTTAAATTCCAAACCTAAATTAGGTTATAATTATAAAAAACGTTAAATTTAATAAAAAAGTGTTTTATAAAGGCCCTTAAAAGGAATAAAAAAGATAAATCGTTAAAAAAAAACTCCGTTTTATTATTAACGAAATTAAGGAATTTAAACCGATATTTTTTAAAAGCGATATTATTTTATAATTTAACCTTTAGGACGCTTTATAATTACGTTTTATATTGCTTAATTTAAAGGGTAAATTTATATTTAATGCTATTTCCGAGCATATAAATATAGTTTAATAAATCGCGGAATAGCTTAAAAACGACGTTAAAAATGGCCTTTTTAATGCTTAAATACTAAATATTTACCTAAATATTTTTTTAGGAATATAAAGTTTTCCTAAGCTAAAGCAAAAGGATTAAGGCCTTTTATCCCTAATAATTACGCTTAAACCATATAAAAAGACCGGCATTTATAAGGAAAAAAATCGCGGGGATGCTTTACAAAAAAGCAATATCTCGATAAAAAATAACCAAAAATATATAATATAACGCTAGGTGCTTAATAATTTAGCATTAGGACTAAGGTTTCCAAAAAATATAGCTATTAACTTATTTAAAGATAAAAACTTTTAAAACGCTAAGGAATTACCATTTTTAACTCCTAAAAACGCTAAGGAATCGCGACTTTTAACTTTTACTAAAGCAAAATACCCTAAAATTAAAATACCTATACGGTCTATTAACTTAAAAGGGCAAAAAATATAAAATATAGCTTTAACTGCTTTTATAAAAGATTAATTAAACGAGATAATCGAAACTAGGCGTAATACGCGTATTAAAAAAGCTTTTTAAAAATACGGATAACTATATATATTAGCAGTATTTTACGGAATATTTGCAATTTTATTAACCGACCTATTTTAAAAGGAATTCGACGACTAACTTATACCAGCAGCCAAAAATAAAAACCCCTTAGCGCACAAAACCTTATATTTTATAATCGCAGCTATAATGCTAAGTTATAAAAAAAAACTTAAAGGCACTTTATCGGCTTTAAAAAAGCTTTTAAATAACGACGAAAACTTCGGTATATTTAAAAGCATCGCTTTTAACTTAAAAAAAAAAATATACCTAAACGATATACCATAAAAACCAAAAAAATAAAAAAACCTAAAAAACTATTTATATAGGCCTTAATTTAAAAAGGCAGCAGGCCTTAAACTCAAAACCTTAATATAAAAAAATATTTAAAAAAAAAGAAATCGCGAAAAACGCTTTAATAAACTTATACCTTTAATATAGGTATAAATATATAAGTTTAATAAAAACAACTATTTAATAAAATTTAAGGCAAAGCTTATTACAAAAGGAGACCTTTAAAAAGGAAACGTAAAAAATACCTATACCTTAACCTTAGCCGCCCGATTATTTAAAATTATAATAGCTATAACTGCCAAAAATAATTTTAAATGCAAATAATACGATATTATTAAAGCCTTTTTTAACGCCTTAAAGGGAATTTTAAAACTTATATATTATAAATTATTAAACGGTTTTGGTATAAAGCACAAATATTTAAAGCTTAAAAAGGCCTTATACGGGCTTAAAAATTTATTATTATTATAATATAAAAAGCTTAATAATATATTAATATAGCTAGGACTCGACGCCTTTACTAAAAAACTATACCTATTTTTTAACCCTAACTATATAGTATTCCTAATATTTTACGTCGATAACATCTTTACCTTTTATTATAAGGATTATAAAAAAATAACCTAAACGCTTATAAAAAATATTAAAAAAAATATAAATTTAAATTAAAAAAAACGTTTTATAATTCCTTAATATTTAGGTATTTAAAGACCGAAGCATAAAAACCGTTACGTTATTATATAATGCCTATATAGAGAAAATCGCAGCCAAATTTAGGGTAAATAACTAGTCGAGTATACCAGCCGTACCTATAAATTTAGCCTTTTTAAAAAAATACCTAAATATCGCTACTAAAAGCGAAATTAAAAAATTTTAAAAAATAATCGGTTTAATATTATATATTATTATTATAATTAGACCAAATATTATATTTGCTGCAGCTTAGCTCTTTTATTTCTTTATTAACCTAAGGCTAACGCATTTTAAAGCTAGGCTATAAATTATTAAATATTTTTAGAATATTAAATTTCTCGGTATTAAATATAAAAAGCATACAAAAACCCAGATTTTAATAACAAAAGATACCTTATTCGCCGACGATTAAAAATCAAAAAAAAGCTTATAAAAATATATTATTATGCTTTTTAGCGGTCTAATAATATAAAAGGCCTTTAAATAAAGCATTATATCTATTAATACGATAAAGGCAAAGCTAAACGCTTTATCGGAAACCGCTAAAGAAACTTTAGTATACGAACGGCTTTATCGGGATTTAAGGCTCGACCTTAGATAAAATTAGAATATTTTTTATAATAATTAATAAACGATACGGCTTATAATAAACGATAACCTAAAAGTTAATACTAAATTAAAATATATCGATATTAATAATATATAGCTTAAACAAAAGCATATAAAAGGATCTTTTAGGATCACCTACCTTTAAACAAACTAAATATTAGCAAATAGTTTTATTAAAGCGCTCCTAAAATAAAAGTTTAAGCGTTTCGTATTTTACCTAAATCTCCGCAAAGTTATATTAACACTATAAATAATATATTAAAAGCAATAAAAAAATCAATTAATAAAAACTACCGGTAAAAAACGCCTATGTTATAATGCTTTATTAGGCAAATAAAAAAATAACCGAGAAACCGCAAAGCTTAACCCGCAAAAAGCATATAAACGCCAAACTTATACTTATTAATATATTATTATAAAAATCCCTTTATTTATCTTTATACTTAAGCATTATATATAAAAACCTTTTATTTAATTATTTTTATTATCGGAAAAAAAATCTATACGAATAAAAATAGCACTAAAGCCTAAAACCGCCTTATCGAAAACCTACTATTAATAAATCTTAATAGCGACCTTAAAAGCAATACGGTATTTACGTTTTATATAAGCCTTATTATAAAAATAATTTATATAACGCTATATAAAAAAAATAATACCAAAATAACTGCTATAATATTAATTCTTATATTTTAAAAAGTATAAAAAGCGAAATATAAATCAAAAGGAACTTATATAGGTTTATAATTATCGCGACCCTTATTATAACGATAATATCGATTTCCTAAAATTTAAAAACATTTGCTATTAGCCGGTATATTTTTATATATACGACTAATAATAGCAGCCTTAATATAACGAACGTAAGAAATATTATTACGCATTTTTAAAACCTTTATAACGCGTTTAAGGGTGCTAGCTAAATATTTTAATTTTTTACGTTAAATACGAGCAATACGTTTAAAGCGACGAGCGGAAGGCTTAGGACTATTTTCCTTAACCTTTGCCGACGGGTAACAAAAGCCATAAGCAAAAGGAATAAATATAAAAATGCCTTTTTTATTATTAAAATAGGCAGAAAAAGCAATAAATTATTTACGATTTTCGGTAAAATTAATTATTTTAAGCGACTAATCGCAAAAAATATAAATAAAGGGGGCATAATTACCGGAAAAGGTGCGAACGTAATTACTAAAAGTGGCTAGGAGCTAAATCGGAACCAGAGTTCCAAAAACTCCTCGACTAAAAGGAGCAAAAAAACCAAACCTAAAAGCTTTACCGGCGCTTAGACCACCTTAAATAAAAAAACGCGATTTAACCGAAAAACAAGGAAAATCGGGATTATTAAGCATAGCATTACAAAAATTAAAATAAATAAATACTAAAAATTAAAAGGAGCATAGGAATAAGCGCTAAAAAAATCGAAACTTACCGTTATTACTAAAGCGCACGCTAACGCTTAGCCTTACGAGCGCGCTTTTTTTTCTCCTTATTACGACGAAAAAGCTTAGCTATTATTCGGTTTTGCTAAGCTTTAAAACCACTAAACGAAAACAGGCGGCGCGCATAGCTTTAAGCGCGAGTCTTTTTAAAAAACTTAAAAAAAAAGCGAGGCATAATAATAAATAATATAATAAAAAAATAAAAGCGTATAATTATTTTTTAAAGGAGTAATAAATAAAAACAAGTTAAAAAAGCTTAAAAAAGTCTAACCTAAAAGGTAAAAAAAAAAAAGGAAATAAAAGCTTAAAAAGCAGTGGGAAATAGGCTATTTATAAATAGGATAATTAGTCCGATTAAATAAATTACTGTTTTTTAACTCGGGCAAAAACGTTAAATAAATACAAATTAGCAAAAGCGCACCTAAAGCAGTTATTAAGGGCCTAATAATAAAAGAATCGATAAAACTAATTATTATACCTTATCGAATATAGCTGTTGCTAAATCTTTTAATTATTACGAAAAAAAAAAAAGCTTAAAGCACTAATTTAAAAAGGTGCAAACGTAATAAAAAAAAAAGAAAACTCTAGCTAAGCAAACCTGCACTAGAAAAGTTTAGGGAGCGTAAAAAGTTAAGGGCAAATATAATTAAATAAAAAAAAATCTGGAACTTATCTAAACCTAATTACTAAATGCTAAAAATAGATATTAATAAAAAAAAGGGGGAAAAATAAAAATCTCCAAATAAATAGCGTATAAAAAGGTTGTTTTTAGGAAAAGATCTATAAATAAGGGAATTTTTGCAAAAAAAATACTTAGATAAGGGGTAAAGATATAAAAAGAGCTCTCTTAATCCGGGTTTATATGCAGCAGGCAAAGGTAACTATCGCTAAAAAAACCTATTATTAACCGGTAACTTAACAACTAAATTCAACCCTTAAAACAAAAACGGCAAAAATAAGGTAAACCCTAAGGAGGATACGGGATAAGTATTTAAAAAAGCTTGGGATCTCTATCCTTATGCTTAATCCAATCTAAAAACAAGGATTTTAAAAGGCTATCTAACTAATATATCTTTATTAAGCTTTTAAGGGACGCCTTAAAAGCTTAAAGGGTATATAATAGTTAATTAAACCTTAAGGGTCCTTAAAATACCAGATATAAAAAATATATAAATGTCTTTATTAAAAGCAAAAAGCTTACGGATAAAATCCGTACGCTTTAGGGAAGTTGACAAATCTTTCTAATAAATAAATATATAAATAGGACTATATACTCCTTCTTTAATTAGAACTTAGACAGATATAATACACTTTATAATTATACCTATACCTTTTAACGCTTTTAGCTTATTTTAATATTGTGACTCTCTTAAACCTACTTTACATGCTCCTCTAACTGTATCACAAATTTAAATATTTATTCCTAATATTATAAAGGAATTAAAATCGCGTTTGGTCGCTTATATCGATTTTTGCGCTTAAGTATCCGTATATATTTAAATAATTAAAATATATTTTATTTATAAGCAAAACCTCTTTATTTAGGGTGCTAAAATAAGTATTAATGCTTGCTATAAAACGATAGTTTTTATTTAACGGTTTACCTTAGGCGACGATAAGATTTAAGCTACTCGTTTTTATAAAATTTTTAGTTTTTTTTTGCGCTTTAAAATTATAAATAATCTAGCGAGCATAATAAATAAAAATCCGCGCTAATACCAATGCTATAAGCGTTACGCTAATAAAAGGCTATACGGCGTAATATTTAAAATACGATAAAACCTTAAAAGATACTTAAAAAAATAGCACTAATTAAATTAACCGATTTTTATTATTATACCGCTCGCTATTTTATCGCTAGCTTTTTAAATTTTATAATAAATTATTATTTTATATTTATTACCGGCTTTAAACAATTTGCTAGCTTTAAATAACGTGCCGGCTTTTGCAATATAGCTTCCGGAAATTGCAGCTTTGCTAAAGGCCGATCGTAGCGCGAAAACTCCCCTAAAGTGCCTTAAGCCAGATGCTGGCCCTTTTTTAATATTGCCCTTTTTATTATTAATGGCTTTATTATTAACCGTTTATTTTTTATAAAAAGACGACCGCTAGGAGTAATAGCGTAGGATTTTCCGCGAGCGCTATTAAAAAAATATGCTAAATTACGATATAAAGCAGTTTAAAGTATTTTAGGTATAGTAAAAAGCAGTGTGCTGGATTTTTTAGAAAGGCAAAGAGCATTTCGATTTATAGATTACGGGCTTAATTACGGCTTAAGGAGTATTACCGTTTATTAGCTAATTTAGCATTTATATTAGCTGCTTATAGGATTAGGTCGGCTTATAATTATACAAAATTGCCGATATACTTAACGAAAATAATTAGCCGTTAATAAGCTTAGGTAAATTAGTATATAATTATATATAGCTTTATTACGGGCGGCTTGCTAACGTATTTAGATATTTAAATATTCGGATTATACGATTATAGCGGCTAAAGCTATTATTTAGTATGGTAAATGGCTTTATAGCGGCATCGAGCTTAATAATTTTATAAAATGCGGCCTTTTTAAACGTATAAACGGCTTTTATTTATATTATAATTTATTTTGTATTATATTTTTTTATATCGTATATAAGCCTGCTACCGTAAACCAGGCGCGTAACGAGTGCTTTTAGCGGGCGCGCTTTTTAAAAAACGAGAATTATATTATTCCGGACCGCTGTGATTAATACGATCCGTTTTATTTAATGCAGGTAAGGATAGGCTGGTATATTTTGGGAGTACGCTAATTTGCCGCAGTATGTAGCTTTGACTATATACGAGAGGTGTCTCCTCCAAATGTGGGTATTGCGATAATTTTTAGGGACGCTATCGCCATCGTTATCGTTATCGCCAGCGCTAATACGCCCGAGATTTTATTTATATAATAGTTTAAAGTACCGGTTTCCTTTTACGTTCGGCTAGGGATATAGTATTCGGTTCGACGCGCTCGATCGGGCCGCGGTAACTTAGATAAAAAAGAAGGCGCATAAGCCGAGCTTGGCATATAACCTTTATTTTTGCATTAAGGGGTTCGAAAGTGTCGCCGCGCTATAGGGGCATATCGTCCGGAAATATAAAAATCGTAGCGATAGCGATAAGCTGATCGAGATCCGCCGGACGGCGGAATTATAAAAGAGCTATAAAAAATTATAAATAAAGCTAAGCCGGCGTAATTAGAAAAATAATATTTTAATTAAGCTGGCTGAAGTTAAGCAGGTGATATTTATTTAGGCGGACGTTAAAAAATGGAACCTGCGATAAATAGGATAAAAAAGGATTTTGCTTTTTTTATACGTATTTACGCAATTATAAATAACCCTAATTAGCATATATATAGTAGATAACGCACGGATTATATCCCGTATAATTTAATATTTTTTAAAAATCTTTAGAATTTTATAATTTAAAGCTTGCTTTAATATAATACCTATGCCTATATTATATACGAGTGCTATTATTTGCAATGCACGTTCCTCGAGAAATAGTGTTCCGCAAGAATAAAATAGTATAAGATTATATAAAACAGCATAAGATAGCATAAGACCTGCGTAAAACAGTGTCTCTCGAGGAGAAATTAGGCTAAAATAGGGAATTTCCGCTCCCAAATGTCAAATAGGTGAACTCTTTATTTCTCTTGGTTCATGGTTCTGATCCTTGCGCCCAACGGGAGCCTCACCGAGTGGCCGGGTGGAACACACACACACACACACACACACACACACACACACCTTGACCGAGAGATATGCAGACAGTTCGGGAAGCTCACTCACGCCGTTTCCGGTAGCAAGGCGAAGATTAGCTTGCCGGCAGGATTCGGGCAATTTTCACGCAGGGATGGTCACCAACACTCCGTCGATCCCTATTCTCCTTCTTTCTTCAGCAGGTCTTTTACGTCGTATTCTAATGATTGCCCCCTCTGGTCGCTCGGTCACATCTCATAAAGCACTAAGCCACATGGACTAGACACTCATCCGCAGTTTGTCTAGTGCTAGTTATCAGGGTCATCCACCGCTGGCTTCTCGACTGGGAGGAATGGC
The DNA here is from genome assembly GCF_000516985.1 of Pestalotiopsis fici W106-1. NCBI lineage: Eukaryota > Fungi > Ascomycota > Sordariomycetes > Amphisphaeriales > Sporocadaceae > Pestalotiopsis > Pestalotiopsis fici. The sequence goes on along the minus strand of NW_006917093.1, from coordinate 4,629,574 downwards.
ACTCGTTTCCCGAGGGGCAAAACATTGCTCGGGGGCTGGTCAGGAGGAAGGATTTGCCCAGCCCAATACCATCCTCTCAATATGGCTGATAAGCTCCACGGGCTGGCTGCATGAATGGTAGAGAGCGACTTTGTTTTCGGAGCAACGTCGCTTCCGCCGGATAAGAACCCTAAATCTTTCTTTCTTTGAAAAGACGGGGGCCGAAATATCGTACGTCTGTCTGACAATCATAGTGTCGTGTGACTGCATCACACAAGGCAAGACTCCATCCTACCACAGCTTGACGTCTCGTGAGACGAAGACTTTTGTCAGACACAGTGGAGAACCCGCTGCCTTTCCATTCTCACCGCGGCTGTTTGAATATGGGAGCGAGTATTGATTGCATCGCCCTCCAAGGGGTTGTGCACCTTTCACGACTGTCAACGGCGCCCCCATCTCCTGGTGCGATCTAGAGCCAAGAAAAGCAATGTCGATACCCCCCCGAATGACGAGCCATGTTCAAATGTAGAAGCAATCATTTCACGAAGAAGAGGAAGCCACGTGGACAAATTACTTGTCGCGTCAATGACACAAGAGAAGAAAGAAATTTAAAAAAAAAAAAAAAGAAATCCCGTCAAAGATAATTTTGACACTTCTTCTTCTGGCTTCCACAACCCCTGGTGACGTCGCCGCTACCTTTGACAAAAGGTTTCTTGGCATCATTGCCCATGATGGAGGGGCAAGAGAGAGAGAGAGAGCGGAAAGAAAGAAAAAAGAGAGAATTGGTCATTTTATTTTTCTCTTGCGCTTGCGAGATAACAAACCCTCACCGCTGTGCTAAACAATAGCAAACTCGCCTCATCGTCTCATCGAGGAGGGACAAAGAAGAAACCCACATCAAACTCTAGTTTTCTGCTTTTGTGGCAAGAAGAACAGAGGAAAAAGGGATAAAATCAAAAATACCGTTGAAGAAATCATGATCAGGGGTATTTTGGACCAATCAAGAGTATCGACATCCCACAATACGTAAGTCAAGAGATGTCTACGAAAGAAATGGAAAAAAAAAAAAAAAAAAAAAAAGTTCGACAAAAGAACTAATGCCGGATGTCTGCAATAGGGATTTTATCGGTGGCCAGGATCCTTGCTTGGCATTCTTCGTGCGACCGGGTCGGTGGGACGCCTATACATTGGGGACAGGCCGCCGACACCGGTTGCATCCGAAAATCCGCGCCTCGAATGGCGTCGGTCCAGAAAGCAAATAAGGCATCTCGTGATACCAATTAGGATCTTGACCATTCTTGGATGGATATTTGGATATATATATATATATATATATATATATATTCTATGAGGATTTCTCATCTCGCACTCTTGCCAATAAACTCTACGTTCAAGAACAGCGTTCGTTGCAATCGCTTGCAACCAAATCATCACTCATCGCAGCGATGCCGCCGCCTGCCACGTCTTCTGAACCATCCATCACTATCGAACAGCCCATGATCAATAGCATCCCACCAGAGCTCGCCGCGCGGTTTGACCCCGTGTTCCTAGAGTACTACAACCGGTACAACGCCGGTCGGCTAGCCTCGCATCAGGTCCCTATAGAGGAGTACCGCCGGGACCCGCTGCGGTATACCATCGCATACGGGAGGGAGATAGTGGATCCCGGCCATCTCACAATCACCGAGGAAAAATGCCCCGTGGAAGGGGGCGACATTGCCGTCCGCATATTCCAGCCGCCGCCGCCTCCGCCGCAGTATGATGAGCAGCAGCAGCAGCCGCCCCCACGGCCCGTCTACATCAACTTTCACGGCGGCGGTTGGGTCTTTGGTAACCTTGGCAACGATGAAGACTTTTGCAAGAGACTGGCGCTCGAGACGGGCTGCGTAGCTTTTGATGTTGATTATCGTTTGGCCCCAGAGTTCAAATTCCCCATTCCGGTGGACGACTGCTGGACGGCTCTCAAATGGGTTAGTTGTCACATTTTGCCTTGATTTCTTTTTTCTTTAATCATTTCTCGTTGTGACATCCTCCCCTCCAAAAGCCTTCTCTTTCGTATCCGACTCCCGGACTCCCAACTCCGGAAAAAAAAAAAGGCGACAGGGGCTGACATGTGACCTGGCACACCTGTAGGTGCGAGATGAAAAGGCAGCACAGTTTAATCTCGACCTGTGCAGGGTAGCCATCGGAGGAGCCTCGGCCGGCGGCCACCTCGCAGCCGTCGTGGCTCACATGTGCCGCGACGAGGGAATCCCACTGGTGTTGCAGCTTCTGGGCGTTCCCGTCTGCGACCTGCACGTCTTCACACCCACGGGCGAGCTCAGGGCCGACTGCCCGTACGAGTCCCAGCACGAAATGCGCCATACGCAGCCGCTCTCTGTGGAGCGCATGAGCTATTTTCATCGGCACTTTCTGGGAAACCCACGTCCTGCCGAGCTAGAGAATGTAAGTTTAGACGCATCTGTAACCTTGTTGAGTTTTCTAGAAGATTTCCTTTGTATTCCCCTTGCATTCTGTCATTTCCCCCCTTTATTGGTACAAACCCTCTTCTTGGATCTACTGTCCTGTCCCTGGTCTACGCAATGCTTTTGGCTATCAGAATCGAATGGCTTGGCTGATCTCTTTTTCGTTCCTGACAGAGTTGGAAAGTATCACCGATAAAGGCGCCCAACTTTTCCGGTTTGGCACCGGCACTGATCCTGTCGGCAGAAATGGATCCTCTGAGGGATGAGGGCAGAGTTTATGCTCAGAAGATGAACGACGCCGGGTCCAAGGCCGAGGTCATTCTGGTCAAGGGCGTGCCTCACAACTTTATGGCGCTAGACGCGATTCTCGAGGGTGGCCGACTGTACAACAGGGAGAGTATACGCGCATTACGCGAGGTTTATGGACAGATCTGAGGGCCATGTGGATTCTATTTTGTCCAGGGGGTTTTGAAAAGGCATAGAAAAAAAAAGAAGAGAGAGGAAGTTTTGCAAAGTGGAACAATCGAGGGTTTGGCAAAAGAGTGGTGGCGACGCTCATGATAGAGTTGGCTATTAGGCCGACAGCGCATCATCCCCAAGGATTTCTTGTATCATTGTACCGACCGTGTAAAATCATAGAGAAAAGAGTATTGCCATATATGAGCTGAAGATACTTGGGGCAAAGCGACTCGGACACAAAAGCTGTACGGGTAAAAAAACAACATCAACAAGTCCCAAAAATCAAGAACCACATGCAAGCTCGGAGTACAAAACTACACTTGGCTTTCAAGGCACANACAATACGGGGTGAAATGCAGCCCCATACAGCTGAACTACAACCATGTTGC
>NW_006917093.1:4518833-4626182 GCF_000516985.1 Pestalotiopsis fici W106-1 | reverse complement strand
GAGGGGGAAAAAACCCTCCCCAAACGCCTTTTCTGTGCGGTGTATATGTTCTTCTCGTGTACTGCTGCTGCTGCTGCATCGACCTTGATCAATCTATGTGTGGATATGCACAGCATGTCACGCCCTCTCGCTGTTTCGCTCTTTTGCCTTCTGCTTTGTTCTCATCCCCGAGGTACATGGCACTTAAACAAACAAGTACGTATCACAAAGTAAGAAGAGAAAAATGGAGAGTTCCCCAAATGGATTGTCTCGCATGCCTTTTCGCTTGGGTGGCTTGATTCACCACTCCAAGTACTGGACTCCGATTAAATTCTCAGAATTACCCCATCTTCCTTGTACCTGGATTAGTATCTTCTCATACAGACATAGGTGCTGGAAATATTTGAGTTTGACAGCCCGAGTGGATGGACTCCAGGTAATTGGAGGAGCCCGTAGTGTTGCTCAGAACCTACAAAGGCGTATAACCGGAGCCGGTGTCTCGTATCTCCGCTTTCGTATAGTCGGGTCACCTGTGGTATTACATAAGCAACATCCACGTTCGGATTATTTCTCGTAACGATTGCGAATTACGTCATCTTCTTCTCAATACTGTGCACATTCAAAAAGAATCATTTGAACAAAAACAAGATACAGACGAGGCGTTTGTCATGCAATGTCATGAAAATATGACTTATTGACAGTTATCTATCAATCAAAGATTGCCACGTCTAGTGGAGCTCTTCATCTGTACCCGAAATGAGGGCTTCCAGATCCGCCCTACTCATGCTGGGCCCATGCTTAATCCATAATAGTACAATTCGCTTTGTGCTTTTTCGTCCCTGAAAGTCATCGGATATCAACGATGAAAGTGCATCAGGCCTAAACTGCTGGTTTATCCGAGACCTTGGTTGGGTCTAACCGTAAACGCCGAAAGATGCTAACCGTAATGCTATACGTAAAATCCAAATCTCATGGGTGCAATGTCGCTGCTAGCCCCCCTTCCTAAACGCCAATGGCCATGCGTTATAGTGGCAAAATAAAACCGAGAAAATTAAGTAACATGAAGATGCAGAAGACAAAAGAAGCTGGCAGTGCTGCTGCCAGAACGGTCATGTTTTTAGATCCGAAGCCGCAGGTATCCTACACCCTAAGCTGGATAGTGCGAAGGCGGAGCCTGAGACATGGATAAAGGTGTTGGCCGCCCGCCGCCGACACTTGGGAGGAATTCGGGGACGATTCCGGTTCGTACGTTGCGTCGACCAAGTGGTTGGTAGTGCATCTGAGCTGAGCCCAAGTGGTACTCGGAGAGAGGAATCGATGGCGGTGGGTAGTTAAGCGTGTTGACTGGCCGGACAGGCTTGTAGGGACTGTTTCTCTGCTGCAGGTATGCCAATGGAGAGTTCGAAATTGGTGTATGCGTTGCGGCAAATGACTCCACTAGTGGTGAAGAATTGTAAACGGCCAAGCTGCCTGGGCTGTGACGCTTGGTGGGTGTGCCAAAGTGTACAGGAGCCGTGAACGCTGGTGTCTGTGGACCACAGGTCGCCAGAATTGGACCTTGTGAGGCCCACGTAGTGGCATGTGGATATACGGTCGACATTGCTCGCATGCCTGTGCCAATGGGTGGCAGTGACACAGGAGCCTGGGCCTGCGGGTAATTCGGGGTGGCCTGATAAGGTACAGATGGTGGAATAACCTGGCTTGTGTCCAACGTAAGATGAGGTACAGAAAGTCTGCCAGATTCAGGAGCGCCGCTGAGCTGTCGGGAGGCGGGAACGCTGGTCGTCGGAGTCGGTCTCGTGTTTCGCTTGGGCGCGGGTTCCGCCACCTCTGCGTTCTCCAGGCTTCGCTTCCTGCCATTGGTTGGGAATCCGAGGGTTGGTTTGGCTGCTAGTGGAGACATTGCAGGCGTAGACTGGTATGACCAGTTCGGGGTCGGGTTCGTGTTGTACACGGCGGCGTTGGGTGAGTAGGCTGCCAGTGTGGCCGGACTGGGCTGCATGCTCGATGGGAGCATGGTAGTCGGCGACGGTAAGGGAGAGCTGAAGCCACGGTGACTGGGTGACATGTTAAGTTGGGCCGCCTCTGCGCGCTGTCTTTGGGCCATGGCCGCCTTTTCGGTTTGTTCGGCCCTCTCGCAGTACTCGTGGAAGCAGGCCAGCTTCTTGAGCCAGTCCTCCCATTGCTCCTTGGATACAAGAAGCCCATATCTCATGTTACTCAGAAACTCGACTTCCATCACATGGATCTCCTTGACGGCAATGCCAGATACTTCTGCCCACGTCTTATTCGTGTATGTGTTGTCGTCCAAGACTAGTTTGGTCAGCAAAGCACGACGGGAACACACGGAAAATTAGCTTACACTTGTTTCCCAGCATCAAAGCCACGGTGAGGAGTCTGTATTCGCTACCCTGACTGCCATTCACCTTTGCGTTTCGGCTCTTCAATCTGTACACGAAGAGCAGAGCCAGCAGAATCACGTTCTGGGTGACTTGAGTCGTAGTTAATATGCTGTTTACCCATTTTTTGTAGTTGATTCCCGGGCGTGTGAGCGATGACAAGGCGGGCACCGGCGAATTCAATGGACGCTCCTTGATTTTCTCGGCGCTATGGATAACATCCATGTTCTCGAACCAGAAAAAGCATGTCATCTGCAAGATATGAGTTAGCGTCCACCAACCAATCAATTATGTGGAATTTGTATATCCAATCTTCATGTCCACCTACCAAAGAGGCAAAATCATCCAGATTTCCACCATTTGGTGATATACAGCTGGGCAGTCTGAGACTGTGCATAACCAAGGTCGACTCCCTTCGTGATATTGTGCCCTCGAATTGCGAACGTGCCGAAGTCGCAGTGACAGTCGAAGAAGGCGTCGAGTTTCGGGTCGAATGCCGTGAGCTGTCAGTGAAAGAAAGTGACGTTACAGAGTTGACATTTGAGGAATAGTGGGGTTGTTGCGAGTGCGATTGGTACTCTGGCTGAAGCTGTTGCATCTGCGATTGTTGCTGAGGTTGGCTCCGGGTGATTTGGGCAACGGCATCATTCAGACCAGCAGCACCAGCCCGAGTTGTTTGGATCAACCCAGCAGGCTGTCTCGCCATGGCAACATGACTGTTGTAGGTCGAGGAAAGCGCCGGGTTGTGTGGGTGATATGCGGTACTCATGCTGGTCTCTGCTGGAGGCGAGCGAAGACCACCTGCCAACAGGGAAGGATACTGCTGTTTCACACTCAGGAATGGCACCTTCCGTGGCGGATGCTGATGGTCTCTGCAAGAAGCGGGTGAAGGAAGATGCGGAAATAATGTCGGCCGGGCGGTCGAAAAAATGGTTGACGACATGAGTGGTTAAAAAAAAACAAGGAATGGTGAGGTTGTTCGTGGTAGTTGTAATCAAGCCGCAAGTGTTTATGACGGTACCACCTGCAAAGGCTGCTTGGATGTAGAAACCAAACTGCACAGGGGACAAGGAAAGGTTTGACGGAGGGGTATGGTGAAGCTCTCGCCAAAATTCTGATCCATTCGTTTGACTAGAGTTGAGTCGATCCACCCATTACACACAGTCGGGGTTTACTCGCAAGTGTGGAAAGAGCAGTGGAAGTCGCTGGTGGTGGTTGTAGTGGTGGTGTTGGTGTTGTAGTAGTCGAACGATACTGGCAAATTGAAAGTCATCTGTGAGCCATATCGGGTCAAAAAAGACAGCCAGGAACAACGAACTGTTCTTCCCTGTTCGTTTGACAGTACAGCTGCTGAGTAGGGATGAAGTCTTCTTTTGTTGTTTTTTTTTGTTGTTGGGTGTGGTGGTTGTCCAGGTGTTGCTGGTTTACGGTTTCCCGGGCCAGATGTATGTATGTATCGACAATCGGTAGGTCGGTATCGAGGGTCTGGTTGCTGACTGACAAGCAGGGGGAGAAAAGGTGACAGAATAGAGATAATATATGAGAAGTGTTTTTGTTCCCTCTCGTCGAATGTTTTCCCCCAAGGCAGATGATGATCAAGAAGAGACAAGTATTGTAATTTTTTTTAATTTTCTTCTTCCTTTCCAGATTTCCTCCCCCTTCCAAGTTCCTGGGGTTTCTGGAGCTACTGAGCTGAAGGCGGAGATTCAATTGGGAATTTGGGCACTTTCCGAATGATATACAATCAAGCCATTGCTAAGTTACGTATTGTTCTAGGTATCGACCGGATTGAGACTGGTGGTTGAATGACCCTGTCTGGCCGCTGGGCGAGAGTAGCGCAGGTCTAGCCTGAGACGGCCTAGTGCAATTCTGCTAAGTAGACTTTTTAGTGGGTGCTGGGCTGGGGCCTGCCTGCTCTTGCTTGCCTGCTTGCTAGGTGGGTGAGGTAAGAAGCAGGCGGAGGGACCATGTAGTTGCGGTGGATCACACAGGTAGAAAGGTACAAGCAGCAGCAAGTAAAGGTCAGAATGAGTAAAACTGAGATCAATAGGTGGGCGTGGGCACGGAGAAAGAACCGCACTACTACGGGTACCTAGATACATTGGATGCGCTACTGTACTCCGTACCCAGAGACTTTTTACTTCAAGGGAGTGTGGATGAAAGGGGAAAGGGGAGGAGAGGGGAGGGGGGTGGCTGTCCAAAAAGACGAACCCAGCAGGGGGTTCCACCAAAAACTCTCTGAGGTTTTTTTTTCTTAACCAAGAGAGAAAATGGATGAGGAGGAACAGGCTCACTCAGCAGCTGTGCGTGGGCTGTGTGGTCACCGTGATGGTGGCATACACCTTGTCTTGTCTTGTCTTGGTTAAAGACGAACTGAACCATGATTCGCTTGAGGAGACAAGAGACAAGGGGTGAAACTAGAAATGGCTGGCGTTTCCAATGCCCACTTTGGCACCCAGCCCAGCCTAGCAAGCTTGAGCCCAGCCAGCCAAACCAGCCAAAAAAAAAACCATGGGTACCGGCTATCACCTACACGACACTAGTACATACGTCTTGTACGTACATACTCGGCATCCGTCTTGTGCGAAACAACGAGACAGACACACGCAACGAAAGAAATAAAGAGACACGTATGGAAAGAAAGAAACAAGAACTGTACCCGGGGCAACTGACGAACTAATCGAACACTTGTGGCACGGAGTATGCGTCCGGTCAAATGAAAACGAAAGAAGGGGCCACCACAAGGGAAAAGAAGGGGTTTAAAAAAAAAAAAAAGACAGCATTTCCAATTGCAAGTACCTACTCCCCGCAGTGCACGCCTACTGGCTACGTACAATATAGTCACCATGTAGATATGTAATTGAATTGGAGGCAAAGTAGAGAGAGGTAAGCAGACAGAATTACAACGAAACGCGTATGTAAGAATACCGTAGCGTGTAGCTCTTTCTTGTCTCTCCCTTTTTTCTTCTTTCTCTCTCTCTCTCTCTCGGTTGTCTTGTTTTCATGCGTCCATTTCATTCGCTTGCGGGAGGCTAAAATACAATCATTACTGCTTGCAGCCTCTTTGCCGCCTGTTGCTGTTACCTTGCTTTTATTTTGCCCACCCTCCCCCATAACCTCTATTCAGTATTTCCACCGCAATTCATCCCTTCCTTCTTTGCTGGCTGCCGCTCGCCATTTGAGTCATAAGAAAAATAAATAAAAACGCTTCTTCTACATTACGGAAGGGCGGGCGGGCAGACTGGGACCAATACACACAAACAGTGGGGAAGGGAGTAGCAAACGACGATAGCATGACTCCAAGACTCTTGATAGGTCGGTTTCGGGCACAGCCAGTACTCCCAGGATGTGCTTGCGAGGTAGTAAACCGGATGGCCTTGCCCTTTCGCATATGTGGTGCCATGGCCCCCAGCCTGGAGCAGCGACCACATACTCCCTAGTCACCAGGTATTATTAATAAGTCGGGGCTCTTACACAGTACTGTGTAGTAATAGTCCATGGGAATAAACTAGTCGTACGTACTATGTAGTAGTAAAACCTCCTCCAATCCCTCTCCAGCCAATACATAGGTAGCCAGGAGCATCGGGGAGGGGGTAGGGAAATAAAAGGGAGGGGATTCCGTCTACAAAGGACGGAGCGGGTTTCTGCTGCCATACCCACGAAAGCTGGGCACCGTAAAGGCTAGCACGGCACCAATTATCTTACGGGTCAGGTCAGGGTTCATCAACTGCAAAGCGTCAAGTGCCTGTCTTCTGGTCCATCTGTCGTTCGCCCCAAAGGATATGTAGTAAGGAGCGGACAGAGACAGAGAGAGAATGTATGTGTGTTATGATTGTGTACATTCAATGTTCGAGAGAGAGACGGCGATCCATTGATTGTGAGACTTGAACACGCCCAACAAGGCACGGCATGCTCAGTAGGTACATGCATGCATACATACACACATACATTACCTACACCGTATGCTGGTACATTTGTGTCGTACTGGTTGCGTTTCTCGTCTGCAAAATTGGCAAGAAAAAAGCCAGTTCGGCCTGGGCTGTCTCTCCTCGCTTACCATTCGTTCCTAGTATCTGAAAGGCATGGACAGCATGTAATGGCATCGGTAGCGGCCCAGGACTTGTGCGACAAATGGCTTCACTACCCAGAAAACGTATTCGTACATCTCGACTCTTCTATATGCTCTTGCCAGTTTAGCTTGGCAAGAAGCTTCCGCCTGTGTGTATTGTGATGCCAGCTCCTTGTCGGGACCAATCATGACCAAGCCACCTACAATGATGAGGACAATAATGGATCCCTGTCGCTTAGCACTTGCTGCTTTCTGCCGTCCATGAGAAATGACGAAACTTTCTCCTGTTGCAGCAGCAGCAGCAGCAGCAGCAGCAACCGGCCTTGTCTTGTTTTCCGGCATGCCATTGCGAGATGCTCTTTTGCAAATGCCGCTCCTCGGCTGTGACAAGTTTGGAACACGATCAGCAAGCAGTAAGACCAGACGAGCCGGGTTTCTATTCGTGTAAGTGATTTGAATGGTAGGTGTGTGTGTGTGTGTGTGTGTGTGTGTGTGTGTGTGTGTACTGTATATAGATAGGTGTGTTGGGGAGAGAGATCCGTAGCCAAACTGTACAGGAACGTGTGGCCAACTTGCTTGCGTTGCGTTTACACTGTACAGTCCTTGTACGCTCGCCAATAGCAAGCAGTCTAGACTGCATGGAACCTCATCAATCGACCAGGCTCGTGGTTGGGATCAGCCAGCGTTCGGGTCATCATCCAATCCAGCTCTTGGTGTGTGGCTCATCGAATTGTCTGCAGGTCCAAGGATACAGTAATAAACGTTAGCTGTTAACCTAGCACGTCTCCCCGGGCAGTGTTTCCGCGAGCAACCTCCAATAATAAAACAAACCCTCCAAAGCACAAGCAAGGGCACATTCATCATCATCATCAGCATCATCATACCACAACCACTGCTGGGCTCTAGACAATCTCCTAGGGTTCACTACGAAGCATTTGCCTACCTTGACCCAACCTCCCTAGGCTGTCATTGTCATGGCGCAATAGATAGGCAAAAATCAACGGAGTCATTGTCCCACATGGCTGTGGAACGCAGCATTTCCATTGATGAATGAGCCCGCGCGGCTTTTTAGCAGTACAAAGGGCTTGAGGCAAAATGCGTCTGAGACTGTCATGTCCGGATGGCACGTACCAGGTTTTTTTTTTTAAACCCCCTCCCCCTCCCAACGACTAATGTATCCCTTGTGGCCCTAGTAATAATTACGAGCACCGGCACGAACAGATTTTGACCGCTTGCTATTATAACAAGCCGTGCAAATCCTCATTGTTCGAGATATGCGCCCGCATTCGCTTGTTAAATGCTTGCCCTGCCCTGCCTCGAACGCGTCGGGCTTGTCTCTCATTTTATCTCTAGCGCATAAAGTATAGGAAAATAAGACTGGGTCACAGGCATGAAAAAAAGGTCAAGAATGGCACTTTGCCGAGTCACGCGAACAAATGCAAATAATGTATACCTACCTGCCTCGGTGTGCACGGGTGGACAGGTGCAATTTCGGACAGCAAACTCTAGTTGACGCACATACTACTGCTTGCTAGATCCTCCGACCATAAAACGAACGATGACAGGAATCATTACTACAGTTGTTGTCCAATGAGGCCGGGCGGCCGCTCTGACTGACACTTGAAATATGTATATTGAGGACCCAGCTTTGGGGCTGCTGGCGATGAGCCTTGCTTCCTTTTCGGCTATGGTGTTCTGCCGTCATACATACTGCGGAACACGAGGCCGGGAAGTATCAAAGACTGGCCACTTCCAGTGATTGCCGATCGATCAGGTCAGCCAATTACTACCGCATCGAGGCACTGGAGATTGAGATAGTCTGTCTGTCTCATGGTTTGGATGCCCATCTCGGTCGCGGGTCGGGCTCAGTCAGGCAGCGCAAGGCTAGTTGTAATGGTTGAAAATCATTTTTTGGAGAGTTCCGTGTTGCAAGCCGTCTCCAGGGAATGATAGTGCTTCTTGTCAAATTTTTGGGAATGTGGATCACGCAAAGAAAAACTGATAGGTGATGGTTCGGGCTGGATTCTGCATCTCTCTTTCAATAGAGTCTAGAGACTGCATATCTACAGAACATACACACAGTCTCGTATACTGTGAGAATGATACATGGCTGTGTCAAATTCTGTCAAGCAAGGGCAGCAACAGTGGGACACCATACCCGGGGCAGGGAAGCGGCAGCGATAAACTCAAGGTAAGCCGACTGTGGGCGCACGACAGCAGCCGCGAGAAAATACCTAGCACAGCGACTATCGTCTGCTCGTGTCGTTCCATAGCGGCCCTGTCCGCCAATCAAAAAGTTTGGCAGCTTTTTTTTTTCATGGTCCGGTGGAAGCATCAATCAACGGATGTTGGTGGGAAAGAAAATTATAAAAATGTAAAATGTAAAATAAGATAGAGAGGCCAAAGCACCACGGCAGAAGGGCCAAGCAAGGCACATGGACATCCTAGGTTGAGACATGAACTGTGGAGTTGCCTCCTGGAATCCTGCATACACTGCTACGGTGTGTGTGCATGTGTGCAAGCATCAAGGCGGATGTGCAAAATGGAATGCAGCAGCGACTACTATTATTACTGCTGGTACCCAAATAGTAGGCCGACATGAGATAGACAGCTTCAGGGTTTGTGAAATATTGACTGGGCTGCTCCCGGTCTTCTACGGCGACGATTCACGAAGCTCTCAAGATTTGGTCTAAAAAGGGAATAACCTGTAGCCAGGCTCGGCGGGGAAAGGGTACGAATTGGGGGGTGTCAGAAGGGGTTGGACCCGGCCTATCGCATCCTGCGCCTCGGACGCTACCTCTACTACCTATCCTACCTAGGTATCCTCGTCAAAGGATAATCTTCATTGGTACGGCCTCTAACACTACTATGTACTACCGCCTTTGGGGGGGAGCATTCGTTGAGAGCAAGGACCTGACTTGATGAGAGTGTCCCGTAAATGTATCCAGTGTTCACAGTCCAATCCAATCCATCCCAGTCCTGTCGGGTCCAGCTCAGTCCAGGTTTGCCGTCTCGGTAGGTGGCAGCGCCGTCTGAAGTCTTACCTCCGGGGTGGGTATGAGAAGATTGCAGCACTTTGGTGCAATCACGCGTCAGGATCCTTTTGGAGGCTTGGAGACCGCTGATCGCCGAAGAAGCCTGTTATTAATGATACCTTGCAGGTCTGTCCGTCTGTCCGTCTGCCCCGTCCGTTCTGTCCATCTGGACGTGCCTACCCTACCAACCCATAGGCAAGCAGGTAACAATTGATTTCACTTCCCAGTCTTTCCTAGGCGAAAGGAAGGTTATCTGCTGGTCAGTCGGCTGGTCAGTCGGTTGGTCTCGTGCTGGCATCCTTGAAGCCCACCCAAAACGCCGTGCGTCCCTCTTATTAGAGTCTATCTTGAGACGAGGCTGCGGATACAGACACTCGTCATGGGGAGAGGGGGCCTATGCTCGGCTAAAGTACTGACTGGGCCCTAAAGAAATGCCGTTTTACGAGGCACTCAAGGGAAGCAGCACTACGTAAGCAGTGCACACTGCACACCAAGCTGCGACGTCAGTCCAAAGAGTTGGAGGGGCCAACTTCGGGCTGGGTGTGACAGATGTAAAATGGCATTTGTGAGGGTAAATGGAACAGCAAGCAAGACCACATATTCTTGAATCCCCCCCCCCTTCCCTAATATCATTTGTAGCCAAACAGAACTTGGCAAAGCTGCTCGTGGGCAGGCAGCTTTCGATCCTTTCAACTTGGCCGACCGAATCAGCTGTAGCCGCATTCCCACACAAAGCGATGGAACGCTCCGTGGCGTGTTGCAATGATTACCATAGGCAGGTCGGTGATGAAAAGATTCAAGATGCCGTGCAATGGGTGACATGGAAATTGTGTGTTTTGGCACAGCGCCAATTGTCAATGCCGCTACAAAGTTGCCCGGGGGGCGGGGGCCTTCCATGGTGCAGCGGCGCCTGAAAGATTCACAAGCGGTTGGCTCACCCTTCCAAAAGGTGAGACCACCCCTATGCAAGACTGGCCAACCCAATCAGACAAGAGGGTGATTTGCGAAATGGGGAAGGGGTGGCACGAGCGATTGATTTTGCTTTCTTCCTTGTACATACGATTAGACACCGTTCGTTGCCCCTCAGGAAGGCGACTCTAGGCAAATAAATGTAGTGCAGGCAAGGCAGCCAGATAGATTCAATGACGGAGCCGCACTGCTCCATTGACGGCCGTTGCGGCATGGGAGGGATGAGCAGCCAGCTTGCAAGAAGTTCGTTCAGCTTGCCATGTCTTGACGAGATTTCCGCCGGGCTGCATCCATTATGAGCTAAACAGACCAGCCTTTAGTTCTTTCGGGTCATCAGTGGAGGTAATCAATCGTGCGCTCGCGCACTTCCCTTCCAGCTCCATACAGGGAGGGAGGGGATAAGGGAAGAGGAAGGAGAAAAAAAAACTTTCACAAATTTTAGCAAAGATGATGATGTAGGATCACTGAAGTTTGTGGCCATCTCCATGACGGAGAACGAGATTTGACTCGCCACGGTCCGAAAACACCGCACAGGCTCCGTTTGCACCCCGTAGTAGGCTTTTTTGTGTTGCCCATCAATCTGTCTACTACAGTGCGTGCAATTAATTACCTTACTTATCCCTTGTTGGTCAGACCAGCGGCGTCCCGATTTGAAGACCATTGGTAGATGAGAAACGCCTACGACTGGTGCCGCGTAGTGGCTTTTCAGGTGGCCGATGTGGCTTCATGAGCAGTCGGCAGGTCAGTCACTGATTGCTCCAGGTACATTATGTATGTATGTATGAATGGATGTACATAAGCTACACTCGTCCCTTGCTACAGTACGACATCCAATCGGAGTCGGACAAATGCTTCTACCATTGATGATTTCCCTCTTTACCACTGATTCAAGATCCCACAATCATAAGTGAGTGTTTTATCTTCATTAATTATGCCTCGTCAAGGGAATCAAATCATTCGTTGCACATGATTTCCCATGCAAGTTTATCGTCCATGACACGAAGCCTAATTGAACAGCCTAATCGTGTAGGATCACGGGCTTTGGGGGTGCTGCTGAAGGTACCGCCAGGACAAAGTTGTGGACGCTAGACATACTGCGCTACTGCGCTTGACTGGATAAAGACCGCGCCTGGATCGCCGGCAAAGGATCCAACACGATACTGTGTAGTCGTTATCCTTGTAGTGCCATGCGCTTCCAATGCTATCTTAGGACACGATACGTGCACCCCCAATCGTCATCAGTAGTATCATTTTTTTCTCTCTCGTCTCTCTCTACTACGACGCTCCTATTATTATTGCTACTAAGAAACGCTTTCATTAGGAGATGCTACGAAATGGTATGGTGAAATGGCGGAGGTCTGCAAATCGGTTGCTGGCCACTGCCTACATTAGTGACCTGCCGGCCGTACGAGATAATAGTACACAGCATACCCTCGTAAAACAGGATCCGTCAAACAGAGAGGATGCTGACGAATAAAACATGGAATGTGTATTATGAAGAGCTACAGCTTTTCTCGAAGCACCGGTCCTCCCACATTCAGGCGAAAAGCACCAACCATAAGGCAAGGTAATGTACGTGTTATTTTAATTCAGACCGTCCAGTAACGTTTTTCACCTCTCAGGTATCATCTCCGAAAGAGAAAGTGCCAATGTGGCGCCCTTGCAACGGGGCCCTCGCAGCTTGGGAAGGCGGAAGGCGGGGGAGTAGAGAAAGAAAGAAAAAAAAAAACCATCAGCGCTCGAGGTCCTAAGCCAAGCCAAGCAAAGCAACAAGGGGAAGGGATTGGACATGGGTGTTCTGGCCCGGTGCGGAACGAATGAATGGGTATGATGATACTTGCTACTGACGATGATGATTATGATAGAGTTTCCTCACATGCAACGTCTCCACCTCGACATGCAAGCACTCAAATTATTTAATTCTTTTTCTTTTTCTTTTCAGTGTTCTAGTGTAAAATACCACATCGCATACTTATGACAGACTAACAAGCCAGCCAGGATACCTACTGTATTCCGTACATCATGCCCAGATGTAGCTGGGATGGATGCAGGCAATGGAGTAATATTCAACAAGTGGCTGCCGCCTTCAAATGGTAAAGACGACCGGCCGACCTTGATCCCGACCAGCGATAGTGCCTTGAGTCTACCCTCCTCACCAGACACACACAAAAAAGAAAAAAGCACTCACTTGCTGACGGCACACGATGCTAGAGGGCCGCCGGAGGTCTTACCACCCGGATGCGTAGAACTGTTGCTTCCGGTGTAATAGCGCCTCACAAGTTTGGGTTTTATTGGTGCTATGCCATGAGGTCTAGGTAGTTGCCCCGACACATTACTACTTGCTCACCTTGCTACAGTAGGCGATGCGTGGCAGCCCACGGCGGTAGGTAGGTAGGTAGGTACCCAGTCGCCGCCGCCTTCATCTTCGTCCGTCATCATTTTTTTTTTTGGCCTTGCCAAAAGGCGAAAAAGCCAAAACCCTCCATGCTGATCGATCTGATCAAAATCATTCGCCGCAAGTCTGCAGCAGCACGGAGTCCGACCCCCAGTCCTGACTTGGCTATATCGCAGGCATCACGGCAACACTGCTCCTTTCTCCGACATGATTGCACTTGCTGGGTAGCTGGACCGACTAATTGATTGAGGAGTGCTCGCCTGTCCGCCTGTCCCGCCCCCCCTGAACTACGGCAGCAGCTTGCCATCCAACACTGATCCTGTATCATGCCTTCAGCCTAGATGCAGCAGGTCGACAGTGTCTCAAAAAAAGTCATGAGTTCCTCGAGCGCACTAGACACTGTCCACAACCCAACCTACCAACCAACCCAGCCAATCGCCAGGTTGACTAATAAACATCAGCTCGCCATATGCATATGATGCTTCCGGTGGTCTAGGATTGTCAACCAAGGCGCCCCGTGCCCTGCCCCTATGTACACAGTAATAGTAGTAGCGAGACACCCCGGGTTTCCCTGACACTTACATTGAACAGCGGAATCGTTCAATATATGATTATGCCGCAGGTCAAGTCATATCATTGGTCACACTCTCAATCAGAGGCATCGCGCTCTAGAGACCCGCCATCCCAGGCAGACTGGTTACTTGCTCTATCAGATGCGACCGGCGTATTCCAGACGCGTGTATCGTCTGCTCGGCGCATACTTCGTCCACACGTCGTCGTCGTCAAGTACCGCCCGTCCATGTTACCACAAACTTCGTGACTGGTTGCCTAATTCAACTCGATGCATTCCAATTAGAGTTATGGATGGCCAAACTGCCCCGTCAGTATAGCTATGGGACTGATCAAAACTACTACCAGCTCTTGGAAACCTTTTTCATGGTTCCACTAGGACTAAAGGTATAAGCAATGTTGGATAGTGATCCCGCCCGTGCCCTGCGTTTCGTGTCCACCTGGTTGGAAGGGCAGCATTTACATGGCTTATATTAGGTATCCGACGCAAGGTTTATCTTCCGCTAGAACAGCAAATAGCCAAGCTTTTGTGATATCTTGCTGACTCGTCAGCCTCAGCGCGCGTGCCAGGCATATTCATCAAACATGGGCAAGGCAATGTTTGAATTGGATGGATGAGCTTGAGCACATCAATTCTCATGGTGCGTTACACTTTACTGCGTACTTCCAAACTACGAGTACGCCCGCCTAACCCGCTCCAGTCATGTCACACGCCCAGCTGGCGCAATTGCCTAGTACTTATCAAAGGCCTGTTCTTTACTGCTCGACACCAGCGACGCCAATATCAGACGACCTCGGCGCTGGTTTGTGGCTGACTCCGGCTATAGTTTTCTTCCAGATCCGCCCGTCGCTTTTCGAGGATTTCACATTCATCCGATTGCATGTATCCATCACCAAAACGCCTTGCTGAAAATTTAACCCTCCAAAGATGCAGCCGATGCTCCTGATCTGCACTACCTATGTGGTAGGGGATCCAAACCGTTGACCTCGAGATGATAGCAGGTGTATATCGTACTACTACTTTACCAAGCTTAGGGTGCAACCAGCCATTTAAACTACTTGACCAGCGACCGACGGAATTTCTATTGGCACACCCACCACCCTCTTGGGAGACCTAGCATCCCTGGCCACCGAACCCTGAGCTCCTCTGCACTACATACACACTGTCGGTGCGTATTGCACTGTGCCGCTTCGGCCCACGTCCCACTCATCCCAGCAATGAACGGAATCGCGAATTGTTCCCTCAATGTTCGGACGCGGGCATCCCATGAGGGGAATGGAGGCTTGGGAGGGGAATACGGGCCCCGCCAAATCTCCGTATTTTTACAAGCAGAGTTTCGTATGCAAGACTTCACACGCGCGCCCTAAAACAAGAAACCAGTGCGTAATATCGCCCTTACTACGGAATAGTTACTACATACATACCATACTAGTAGTTGTCTGGGAATAGATCTTGTGGAGTCGGTCAGATTCCGGGAATCCCAAGGGCCAATACATGCTTTTATCTCTTCCTGCAAGGCCGGTTCTTTTACTCATGAACAATAATTTTCCAGATGCCCTTTCCAAATTTTTTTTCTTTTAGTTCTTCCCGAGGTAGCACTGCCAAAAAGGAAATGATATTACCGCAAAAGTCGGCTAGGTTCGCCGTTCAGTCAACACAGGCCAAGTGCTAGTAGTCTGCAAAGACGCACGACTCGCACGCAGCATCCATCCATTCCCATCCATTCCCAACAGGCTAATGAGGCCATCCGTTTGTTCCGGGGTGTCGTCATGAGCATCCCTCGAGGAGATATGAGCTGCCTGTCGGGGAGTTGGTATGTAAGCACGGCCCGATGATGCCTTCGGAGTGCCACGACAACAGTCTCTCCATGAGTCTGCCCTGGTTGGGATGGAACCGCATACCAAGAAACATACTGGATTCCCGTGTATCTCAAAGTCGTATGTTTTGGGCAATGCTCCACAGGATTTCCATTGTTTATGGCAAAAGTATACATATCTGAACCTCGGGTATTCTCCTAGGCCGAGTCGTTGTCTCAAGGCCCGTGTGTGGTCTGTTTTGCAGATCCCACGATGCGCTGAACCAGAGGTGGTAATTCCCATCAACCGACCCTTTGGGCTGCCTGTTCGAGATACCCCATCATACAGCGCCAAACTCTCCTCGCCCACCGTGGTTCAGGCATCGGCTGTCGAAAAGCCTTGTCAATCTTCCCTAACCGTTGCGTACCGGCCGGCTCCTTGAAAGGTTTGCTCATTCCAAGAGCTTGCCAACACCATCTCTCCCGTCCTTCTGTACAAGTAAACCTAGATCACCCGTGACATCAATTCCGAAATGCCTCCTCCCCTTGATACTCCCGAAAAATCAGAGGGGAACAGAATGAACTCTGATACAAAATGGTTAACACCGCGCAGGCATCTAGTCAAATCACCTGCAATGGCGGCTCGTTGAGACATTTGAAACCTCTTGATACCTAGATTACGACGGCTCTTCTCGCACCAAGTGGTCACCGACCACCGACGAGTTGCAACATCAACACTTTACATGTATGCTGTTGTAGGGCCATGTTGGCCGGATACTGTGGTTGTGGCCGTCCCATCGATTTACCCCGTAGAAATTTCTCCTAATACTGGGACCTAAGATAACTCGTGACCGGCCAGGACATCATTTTTTCCTTTGTCGCCTACGAATTTTCTAGCACATGAGTACAAAAATTTCTATCCCTTCACCCCACACCGGAGCATCGTCGGCCAGAGATGGTGGGTGGAATCCCTTTTTTTTTTTCTTCCCTCGCAGGAAAAAAAAACCTACAAGGAGGAATTCGTGACTCACCCGTCTGTCAAACCATGTCCTGCTTCGGGGCAATGGGTGTTATTAGATTTGATAAGTGGCACTGTTTTCAACAACTGGAAAGGAAATCAAAGCACCATGGCGCAGCGGAAGCGCGCCGGGCTCATAACCCGGAGGACCTCCGATCGAAACGGAGTGGTGCTACTTCTAGGATTTATTTTTTACATTCGATTCACTTTTTTTTCTCCTTTTCAAGTTGAAGTATATCGTGGGGGGAGTTGTTGCGCGAAGCTACTTACACTAATTGCGGCCCCGTGATCTTTCTTCAAATCGGCAGCCGTGACATACATTCGCCCTGGTTCATTTTGCCATCCTCTCAATGATGTTTTCCCTTGGATGCCTTGTAGTTTTTGCAGATTATTATGTGGGTTTTCCTACTCTCGTATATTCATTTTATTACTGCCGATTGGTTTACATGGTTTAAGCTTCATTGTGCAGTTTTGAACCCTTTATTTTACTTTTAATAAATTAATAACATCATCCCGTCCTCGCTCGCGTTTGTTTTTCTTGAACTCTTTTTCTTTTATCGGTACACCATTAGGTTCAAGTACATGGTTATACGTGTCGTTTCTAACAAGGCAAGACACGACTTGGGGGACTGGGACGGCAAACCTGCTGAAAAAATTTGCTGCCATTGTCAGAATAGGCCTCGGGCTCTTGGACAGTAGCTTGCGGAATACGATTGCAGGACGCGTCGCATCCAAAGCAACCTCGAGATGCTTCAATTAAAAGATCGACGAGATGGGAAGCCAAAAAAGGGATGGCAAGTTGGCGCGAAGAATCGAAAGTGTATATTTCATATGACGTTCCAAGAATGCTGTCCGCTCTACACGGAAACCCTCCTGGTGGACACGGATGATACTTGATAAAATAATGTCGTTTGGAGAGGAAAGCCAAACCATGTAAGACTGTACAATAATCACGTGAGGGGCTTGGGCACTTCTGCATTGGTGCACATGCCCAACACTTCCCTCTGTTGATATGATGTCTGCTTTAGTCCCAGGCTGTGTTGAGGCTTGAGCTTGTCGGATTCTTGAGCATTGTGCCTGTCAACTCGCCAATCATCGATGTGCGGGAGGGAGAGAGGGAAAGCATCACATACACATACACTCAAAACTCGTATATGTAATGCTGATCCTCAACTAAAGCAGGCAGTGGCTCGGCCGATACATGATGTTGCTGATGCGGCTCTAGAATGTTCGGACGTAGTGCAAATCATGAATCCATGAATTTAACAGAAGCAGCATGATTGCGTGGCAAATGATGAGATAGTGTGATGCCATGAACTCATAACCATTTGAGCCTAGAAGCTGAACAACTACTCATTACACATTCTGCATGTTCCGTATCAGGTTCTCCAGACCTGCTACCAGAACTAGATCTTGGTAAATGGATCGTCAAAGTACCACACCGGGTCACCTGCAGGGTCGCATTCCGTCTGACTGAATCCGTTACCCATGAACTGAAATCTATTCTCCGTTATGTAATCAATTTCATAGTCCTCCCATCGAACATTTTTCCTAGCAAGTCAAGGAGTGTAAGCTTTTTGTGCTTTGCATTGACGCTCAAAGATTACTAGCCAAGGTGAGATTTTCACACGCCTCTGGGGGTGCAGAAGCCAAGGGATACACATGGAAGAGAAATATTTCCCAGAGGAGCACGCAAAAAGTATGAAAATGTTTTCACGACTTACAGCATTTCGAACCAGTGGAGTCGCGAGCCCGGGTAAATGGCCGTCACGGGCCCGTGAATCTTTCCATTCTTGAACCATGACCGACAGGCTGGGTGAGTGTAGAAGAATTAGTCGGGAATTTCTTTGCCTCACCGTCAAATCCATGTTAGCAAGTGACTTACGAGAGGACCAGCCAAGCCGTTTCATGAGCTCATGCGTATGGTTATAGTACTCCTTGACGGCCTTTGATTTGGGCTCGACCGCTTTGATGTTCTCTGTTTGCATCTTGGTGATGATTTGGAATATGTAACGAGTGGCCCATTCCATGATGGGAAGGATACTGCCATGGCTTACTGGGCTATTCGGGCCAAGCATGACTGTGCTGTTCGTCAGTATGTCACAATATCTGTCGATTTTTCTACATTGAGGAGTCACCCACGAAACATGTTTGGAAAGTTTTCCTGGTGGCAATTTGTCAGCTTGAAACACGTGGCATGAAATATCACGGCTGATATGGGGAGTACTTGCCACTGCCATGCCAAGATAGCCTCGGGGAAAGTCACCGAGTTGCCTTGCAATGTCCGCATTGTGCCTTCCAGTGACCTTGAAATGAGGTGCAAAGGACGTATCAAAACCAGTGGCACAGACCTGGAACAGGTTAACTAATTACTCGGAGAGGGTCCTATAATCGTTTCAAGGATGTAGGTCGTACCACAACATCCACTTCGTGCTCTACGCCGGCAGCGTCCACGACTCCCGTCCTGGTCAGCCTGACGACGCTCTCATGAACGACCTCGACGTTTGGCTTGGTCAAGGATTCCAGGTAGCCCGACCCGGGAGTCATTCGGCGGCACCCAAGAGCAAAGTCGGGGACCATTCGCTTCGTCAGCGCCTCGTCATTGATCTTGTCGGCCATGATATCGGCAATGAGTTTTCTCGAGCTCCGTTGGTCTTCCGAGTGCAGATGCATCAGGTTGAAGCGCTTATTGAGCTCTCCTTCCACGTCCCGGCAGTACTATTACCAGCAGGTCAGCCGGACTTATCATCTTCTTTTCTCACGTCACACCTCTTGGCAGTTCTTACTTTGAGATGGAGAGATTGGTCCTCCCGAAAAGCACCCTTCTGCTCCTCAGAGTAATCGAAATTCGTTCCTCCCGGGGCCGCGTGCTTGGCACCGAATCCAGTCGTCACCCACACGGGGGAGCGCAGGAAGGCGACCAACTTTTGTACCTTGGGCTGAAGAGACGGTATAATTTGGACGCCAGAGCTCCCTCCGCCAATGACGGCCACACGAACATTGTCGTCAAAGACATAAGACTCGTCCCACTGCGCAGAGTGCATCAGCTTGCCACCAAACTCGTCCAGTCCAGGGATATTTGGATACTTCCACGAGTTGAGAATGCCAGACGCCGAGATCAGAATATCACACGAGTCGATGAAATCAGATCCGTTGGAACTCGAAATTTCTAGATGCCATTTCCCTTCATATTCATCCCACGTGGCGCTCCGGACCGAAGTGTTCAGCTTGACGTACTTTTCCAAGTCGAACCGGACAGCAACGTCCTTGAAATATCGCCATATCTCTTCCGAGCTCGAGTAGTAGGAAGTCCAATCGGGATTACGGGCCCAGGTAAAATGGTACGCGTGGCTCGGGATATCACACGCGCAGCCTGGGTAGCGGTTCTCGAGCCAGGTACCGCCCACATCGGCGTTCTTCTCGTAAATCTGAAGGTCGACCTCCTCCAGCGCCCGCTCCGCCTTGTAGGCCAGCTGAAGGCCAGTGGCGCCGGCGCCCACGCACACGACCCGGAGCCGTCTCTTTTCAAAGAGCGGATGCTCCGAGATGCGGTACCCATCAAAGTCTTGGTTGTACCATGTGTTGTCGTGGGCGGCATCCGACGGGGGGATATAACCAGGGTCGGGCGCACCAGAGATTTCCATGGCACGAGCGGACGGCATGATTGTTGGTTATGGCGATAGCACAAGAGCTTGAATATCAGCACTGTTTACTCTCAGGAATGAATAATATTGTTGAGGTACTTGTCTAGGTCACAACAGCCGTCAGCCAGTCGCATGGCGTCAGTGCTCTGTCCCGAGGTAGGCGTGTCACTCCCCGCTGTGTATACTTGCGGGGTTTCAGGGAGCACAGATATGTCCGATCGAACTCCGGGTCTGGACAACCCGGAGGATTGATAATGGTGAAATTTGGTGCATATCAACGATAGTGATTTGGTAATATGAACATATACCACCCGCGGTTATCAAATTTGCACTTCACGCTCGAAAACATGAATAAGCTCGCGCTTTAGTGGATGATGTCCATGTTATACCAAGCCAAGGGACGACGATTATAGCGGCCGCTACCTGAAACGGGACTAATTGCATTAATCTACAGCAAAGTAGTAGTATACGAGCTTTATTATCATCAACTCTAATCAATCATCATTACAACGAATGAGCA
This sequence comes from Pestalotiopsis fici W106-1, assembly GCF_000516985.1. NCBI lineage: Eukaryota > Fungi > Ascomycota > Sordariomycetes > Amphisphaeriales > Sporocadaceae > Pestalotiopsis > Pestalotiopsis fici. Next base: position 4,605,788 of record NW_006917093.1, on the reverse strand, counting down.
ATTTATATGCAATATTATCTTGTCATTTATCTCATTAATTATATAATCCATGTATACTATAGCCAGTCTATTTCCTGCGTCTATAAATTATACGCATGCAATTCAGTCTAACAGTTTGCAAGTACATCTTGGCCTGCTGCAATCGCATCCTCCAGCGACGTTTGAGCGGTCGCTATGGCCGGGTCGGTCCTATACGATCATAATTTAGCAAACATGAATTAGGGCAAAAGAAAGAGAATTCAAAGGGGGTAGCCAAAAACTTACGCATCACCGCCCGCAAGAGCAGCGCTCGTCGCATTGAGTCCGCTCTCGACGGCATCACGACCGTCTGCAGAAGGGGCGGCGCCCGAGAAGAGGGACGAGGCCACCTGGGCGACGCCGCCCTGGGCCGTCTTGACGCCCGCGGCCGCGGCCGACTGCACCGTCGGGTCCTGAATGTCGGCGACGGCGCTCTTGGTGTCGCTAATGGCCTTGACGATTTGGAAGCGGGCCAGGTTGCACGCCAAGGAGGATTGGCGTGGCTGTAGGCTGACTTTTTATTTGTTTCTCGTGTTAAACATGTTCTCAATACATGATGTTATGCGTCTGAGGCAAAGGGGGGAGGCTTACTGGCACCTGTCAAGGCAGCGCTGGCGGCGATGAGGGTGGCGACTAGGAGTTGAGGAGAGTACATGGTGATGATTGTGTTATTTAATGGGTATCTTTTGAGAGAAGCGCACAGCGATTGATTATCAAATGTATTATTGGAAAAATTTTTTTTTGCCAGCCAGGGCAGAGAAATGAAGATGGGTATTGCAAATGAGACGACGGGTTCGACAGTTCAAAAGTCAGGATGAAGCACTTTGAAAATTCGGTTGACAGGCTGTGGAATGAGACGATACTTATACACAATCAAACAAAGTCGAGGTTCTCGCAGTTTGACTTCTACTCCTCCTACCACTTCTGTACATTTCACGTGGCAGCGTCATTCCAGAAAAGACCGTTTCCAACTTTGAATCGGAGAGAGACCAGGGGGGTTTCGGCGCTCCCAGGAATGCTACAGTCGCTAGGATATCCTGTGGAGATGCCGAACACCCCCCGGCGTTCATCATAATGGAGATAAACCACCGAGCACCCAAAACGTGCCGGGGTGGTGGAAAGGGCAGAAAGACGGTCGACGGCTCTGACTGGCCGGATTTCGACACGGCCGCAGTATGATCTGCAGAAAGTCGAGACTTCAACCTTCTTTGCATCGACCGACAAAAAGCTTCTATAATGCCTTCCATTAAGCTTGGCAGGCCTGCCGACATAGCCTCACCCGTTTCGCAAGACTGTCGCTCATGTTTAAAGATCTGCGCTGCCGTTATATGTCTTTACAGAATGCTTGCATTGACGCCGGCCACTCTGCCCGATGCATGTCCGGCATCCATCTCTCATTCCAGGGAATGGATGCAACAATTGCAAAACTCATGGTCTTGACTACCTTGAGCGCGGCATGCAGACCTGGCGCTGCCAATCGAGTTGTAACTGGGTATGCCTTGATTTTGGTCATGAATCTTTACGCCGTGCCAAGGGATGACATTTATTCTGCTGGAAAGAACATATAAGCTGTTTCCCATACATTTGCTTTTCTTTAGCAAGTATCCATTCATAAATGCTGTTGACAATTTCAATCAATTTGTATGTACAATGATCTCATATATTGACAAGAACTCTTAGATACTATATACTCGACACAGTCACCTAGATTGATGAATGGTCATGCCGAGGTGATCACCTCTAGTTGACCCATTGGACATTGGCAGGACCACTGGCCAGATCAAGATGAGCCACCGGGGCAGCCGTCGTTGCGTCGTCGGATGCGTCAATCTTCCAAACCTCGACAAAGTTGGATCCGCTGTCGGTGATGGCAAAGTAATCCTCACTGAAAGGTGCAGGAGAAACGGCATTGGCAGACCCGCCGCTGTTGGTCGTGGGTGTCAGGAACAGCTGCTCGGTAATGGCGCCAGTCTCGCTGTCGAGGGAAAATGCAGAGACGTAGCCAGAAATACCCGTCGTGCGGGATCGCGTTGCGGCGAGCAAGTACTTGGGCGACGTGGCGCTGCTGTTGCTGGCCGGGATGGAGATGAGGACCTCATCAGCCCAGTACGAGGAAGAGTTGGTGAATCCTTGGGCAATGTCAGTCAGTCAGTCATTCATGGTATGGAGGCATGGAACATTTTGGCTTACCAGTAGGCAGCAGCGAGTAGGTAGTGTTGTCAAAGGTCAACTCTCCTGTGGTGTTGTCGCGCTTGTAAGCAGCGACGGAGTTTGCTGCCTCGTAGACAACGTACACCCACTGGCCGTTTGGGTGGACAGTCACATGTCGAGGGTCTGAATCGCTGGCAGCGGCCAGGTACTGGACCTCTTCGACCGCGCCAGTCTCAGCATCGTACGAGTGTACCCAGACGGCATTGCCCATGTCGTCGGCAGAGTAGAGGAAGTCATTGTTGGGGCTCAGTGCCGTTCCGTGGACACCTCCAGCGCTATCGTAGGTGGCATTTGCAAAGGCCGCAACCAATGCTCCGGTGTCGTCGACTGAAATAGCCTGGCTAGGACACCCGCCGCCGTAGGCTGTGGCAAAGACGGTGAAAGGCGACGAAGTAGAAGATGTGATGAAGTTTGCATTGGAGCCTGAGGAGATGACACATGAGCGTTCATGGACTAATCGGATTCTTCAAGCTTTGCATAATCACTTACAGTCCGAAGACAAGTTGACAGCGCTCGTGTATGTCAAACCCAGATCGGCGGTCACGGCATAACTCTGGAAAGACCCCGTTGTGCCTACATAGAGGTTCTCCTTGGCGGCCTGTGATTTCAATCAGCCATGAATCGTGAAATAGGCAATTTTCTCTGACAACTTACATCAATGTTGATCCACTTGCTGCCTCCGCTTGCGCTGGTGGTAATATTGTTGACAAGTGTAAGGGTTGAAGCCGCATCGTCAAACTCAACACCGACAATGGTTGTACCAGCAAAGGAACCTGCAAAGAAATAATGCGTATCAGCTAGCGCAGGCACAGCCGCGGCAGCGAGTAGAAGAAGGGAATGCATTGCGTTGTAAGAAGAAGAGAAAGACAGACTTGGTGACACGATTCTATCTCCGAGATGGAGTAAGGAGGGACGTCCAAAGACTGTTTATATCCCAAGCCTGGTCTCCATCGCAGGTGCTCCTTGGGTGCCGGCATATATGCCAAATGGTGCAATACAGCGGATCATGTACGTACAGTTCAAGGAGGAGGTGGGCACCAAGGTCCAGGGCTTCCAACGTCTGGGCAATCAATTGCCGGGAGGCTATTCCGGACTCGTGATAGTGGCCATCCAGCATTACGAAATGAGGCTCGGGAAGTGGGATAAAGCTGTTCTGTTTCTTTCCCAGGGTCCCGCCGTCAGTTTTCTTCCATGACCGCCCAATAGTGACGGTATCGTTGGTAATTGCGACTTCCCCGGGCCACGCGTCTTACGGAGCGGCGGTGGAAACATGAAACAAGAAATTGTACAGGGTTCTGCCGTCGAGGGTGACGAACGAGAGAAATGAATGAAAATGGGATCCGTGCCTCTTTGATCTCTGGAGTTAAACAAAGAACATGGACAGTATCTCCGCTCACAGGTAAAGTACATGAGATTGAAGCATACATGCTGGATTACAGTTCTTCAAAGCAGAGCCACGATACAAGTCCATGTTTTCTTCTCTAGGACACTTACTCGTGGAATGAGAGGCTTTAGTCTTACGCACATGTCATAACGAACCTCCCTAAAATTAGTAGCCTAACCTACATAACCCCCCTAATAAGGCAGGATAGGTAAGTATATCTCTTTGTCAAAGGCGGGAGCACTCCACGGCCAAGCTCCGGTAGCTCCGCAATCCTGGGTCTAGCAAAAAGCTTGGTACTACTGTTAAAATGTATGCTTCCATCGCTGCCCCACGGCCCACCCCAATGAAGGTCGAACAGGACACGGCCATGATGACAAGTTCCCCTGTTTGATTTTGTGGATATGCATGAAAGCAAAAGACAAGCTTTTTTCTTTCTTCCTTCCAGCGGAACCTCCTTCATCTCATCGGAGAGTATCCTATTCAACTCCGGCCGAATCATTACAGCACTTGTGGTAGTGGCAATGAGAAGAAGCCAAGTAGGAATCTACGTAGACAGGCGGATCATCCTCGTTTCGTACAAGAAACACTATCAAATTCGACATGACCCAGGGCGGTTCAATCAAAAGACAAGTGTGTCAGTGGTTGGTTATCCTGGCACCAGTTTTAGTGCCTGACCGCGTACGCTTTCTAAATGTCAATAATATACTGTCTTCTTCCGTGTTCCTTTCTGCTCAAGCGACGAGGCAAAGAGGGACAGGGGCCAAAAGACACCGAAGGCCCCGGATTGTACTGCCCAGTTTAGTGGATGCTTCGTCAGTTGGGTAGGTACTTTAAAAAGCCAGGAATCGTTTATACGTCCCTTTTCTCCCGCATACCTCATGGTGCCACCTAGGTTAGGTAGGTACACAAAAAAAAAAAGGGCCCATGAGATTACGCGTCTATGGAAGATTAGTGGTGTTTTCAGCCACGCTCAGTGCAAGCGATTCATGCCGACATTTTCACATCTGGATACGTCTTTAGGGTCCAGCAACCAATTGGGCACAGTTCATCCAGAGGCGAAAAGCAAGCAACAGCCCTCACCCTGCTGCCGATCCCACCCAACGATGATCATTGTCTTGACGATTGGCCACTTGAAGGATCATTCACTTTTAGAGGCACGTTCGGTGTGCGAAAACTAGTAAAGAGACATTACGAAGACGAGTATCGACGATCCTACGCATATGCATCGAGATTCAGATTTACCAGGCCACGTTCATGTACAGCCTGAAAACTCGAAGCTATACTGTGCTGATCTGACCCTTTGGTCTATCTATATCAACACCACATTGCAAGCTCTCAAAAGATTGCCTGTGCATTTGGTGGCGATGAGACTCCGCCGGGCATGTTCAGAGGCATCGACGTCAAGAAGAATGTCCAGCGACCGACTTCTTTGCAGACCCTAGACAACTCTTCAAGATCAAACATTTCACCTGTATCAACGTTAGCAGAGAAATTCACAACTACACCAAATTCAATACGCACCGATTGGCATTCCCCATCCAGCCAGGATATGTTCGTGAAGCATCAGATCTCCTGTCGGCGGAAACACCTCGAAAGATATCGCATCGCCAGCCACGGCAGAGAAGCCAGAATCCCAAAGCCACCTCAGGACATCGGTAGTGGCCTCGATGCCGGCATGCTGCGGGTGTTGCGATGTTGAATACGCCTTTTTGGCATCCGAGGACATTCCCTCCCACTCCCGCGTAAACCCGCTGCGAATGAGCAAGATATCCCCCCTTTCAAACACGATATTGGACGTCTGCGCAATCTCGAGGACGTCGTCGAGCTTGATGGTGTGTTGCGAGAACGTCGTGTACTCGAGTCCCTTGCTGTCGGCCCAGGATGCATAGTCAATCAGCACACCGCGGCCCGTGATGCCTTCACGTGCCCAATGCTGGATGCCGATCCTGTCGTTGCCCTTTTCCAGGATTTCCGACTCCGTGGTGCCACCGTAGAATAGGCGTTTCTCTTCTGAGTGTTGTTCGTCATTGGCGTCTGTCTTGACCTTCATACCAAAGTGCCGAAGGCCATCCCACTGACTACTCTGTTCTGTCCCCATCATGTTAGTACTCCTTCAAAGGACGTGCCAACGGGACTTGCCCACGTGGATTAAAGTGGTAGATATCGTCGAAACACAAGCCGCTCAGAAGAGGCACGATTGAGTGCTCGCATGGCTGGCGTCCCAAGCCGGGAGTTTCCATCTTCGTGAGTTCCCAGTTCATGCCTACGCGCCGTCCTGTTCGGATCTGCTCGGTGGCGGCCTTGCGCACTTGATCGTTTGTGAGCAAGGCTAATCGCCCAAGACCTTCCTCACGGCTCTTTGGCGAGCCGAGCCATACCTTTGTGGGATCTGGTAATTCGTCATATTTCACGTCCAGGAGCGACTTGCCAGCCATTCTGTTTGTACAAGTTAGGAGTGAGCCTCAAGCAAACAAGCATAAGAAACATGCTGTATTCTCGACCTTTTTTTCCTTACGATATTGTGGGCAGCATACAGCTTACAGTCCACATAGATTGTCCCTGGTTCCATTTCCCCTCATCGGAAATGACAAGTCAGTGATGCAGCTGTGCGACACCCCTCATGACGGAACCTGCAGATCCTATACACTAGGCCTCGGAAAATACTGCCCTCAGATACGGCGATGCTATTTGTGCCAGTACCCCAACTTTTGACTACCAGCATCACATCATGATGCAGACATCCATCGCCGATAGTTGGAATCCACAAGGGACACAAAATGATACTATGATCCCGGCATATTTGTGCAGGTTTCAACGGGCCTGTACTGAGATGTTGAGATTCGTCTAATCCATTCGTTTGTGACTTGAACACTCTCCAGGGTTCAAGTCTACTGACACACAATCGGGATCATAGCGTGCTGGCGACAAGCCTATGTCCAAGCTTAACTGTTGTACGCAGCAGCATGCGAATCGAGCCTTGGAATCAAGACTTTAGTTGTAATTATCTGAAAGACCAAGCTGAGAGGGCCGGTTTTGGTAACTTGTTCTACTGCAATGGTACAAATTCCGGCGAGCACTTTCCAAGGGAGCATAGGCGGGCAGCGGGACAGCAGTCGGTGCGACGGTCATTGGTAGCTGCATTATCGCGTCACTCTTTGCGCGCGTCACAAAGTACAAAAAGGCGATGAAGCAACAGCAATAACAGACAAGTGATCAAGTCACCAATGACCACCCGAAAGACGGCCCCGGGTAAAAGACTATTGTTACGGCGGACAAGGTATCTCATGAAGCAGGCGGCGCTGAGATTGTGGAGATGGAGAATTGGGATCCGATCAACATACCCGGGGAGCTAGGCGGCACGGCACGGTCGAAGACGGATTGGTGGGACGGCACGTCGTTGATCGTGGGTGACGATTACAAAAACATGGACGATGAAGTCGCCAGTTGAATTGCCATAGATTCAACCAAAATTGAAATTTATGAGTTGGCAAAAAATGCAAAGAAAGCCCTGTGGAGATTCGTTTCTATATAATCACTGTGGTCTATACTCTTGAAACTAGACTAACACGGAGTCATGTTCCGAGGAGACAGTACCCGAGGAGACAGTACCCGAGGAGACAGTACCCGAGGAGACAGTACCCGAGGAGACAGTACCCGAGGAGACAGTACCCGAGGAGACAGTACCCGAGGAGACAGTACCCGAGGAGACAGTACCCGAGGAGGCATACCCCGAAGAGACAGTACCCGAGGAGGCATACCCCGAAGAGACAGTTCTCGGGGAAACAGTACCCGAGAAGACAGTATCCAATGTTGTTGCTCCCGGCCTTATGCGTCGTGTATGGCGCAACAGTTTGTAAATTCCAAATCCTATTATACCTACCAGGCAACCCAATGTTGCAGCCATAGAAACAGCTACTTTGATTCCATCAGTAAGCGAAGAGGTCCAGATAATTGAGAGTAGCGCGCCAAAGCACACCATTATCACAATTATCACCCCAATCGTCATCATGATGGAGGAGTTCTCACGCATCCATGTCCGCATCCACGAGCGCACCTTGTTCATCCAATAACCGAACTGATCCTGGTTGAAGGCGACGAAGATGAATGGGATAGAAAGGCCGGCAGATATTCCCACTAGCAATCGTCATTTTTATCAGTTATGGCAACACAATGGCGTAACTGACCACCACTTACCCATGTATTTGAGAATATAGTCTAGCTGAAGCTTTCCGTTATCGTTGACGGGAAATACATCAATCTCAATGGCGAAAAAGGCCGACATGAACGAGAGGGGGAGCTAAGTACACGGGCTACCATTAGTATCCATATTGACATACCCAACTAATGATTATGGGACCCACGAATAAGATTGTTACGACCGTGAAGAGCATGAGCGTTCGCCCCTGTATTGCCGTTTCTCTGGCCTGGTTGGCCTGCTGTCGGGAATACTCGACGGAAGCCATGGCCTGGAATATGCTGGCTTGCTTTTGTTTCAAGTCCAGCAAGGACAAAAGCTATCAACCGATTAGCAAATGATTCGATAAGACTCAATTCAAACCGCACGCTCTGATCACGAGGCGACTTGCCGTGTTCTTGGTCTTTTCGGTGCTCTTCAGCATTGAATCAACTCTTTGAACATGATTTTCGATGATAAAATGGTCTTCGACGGGAAGGCTATTGCTTATATGGTCGTTGCCATCATCGCTGGTAGTTGCATCCGTCAAAGTCATCCCAAAATCTTGCATGAAAGACTTTTGATCCTCGAGTATTTTTTCAAGAATCATCAACTCATCATGTATGTCCTCTATCTCAACAAGGAGATTGGCCTCCTCTTGAATGTCTATGTGGCCCTGTAAGTTATCACCTTTGTCGTTAGTAGCCCGATCCTTGAAGAGTCGGAGCAGATGTGCTGTAGAATTCGACTATTGCCGCGATCGTTGATCAGCAAGAAATATCGCGTTTGTAGTCTGCTGAACAGAGATGACTTACAACTACTCCAATTGATTGTTCAAAGAAGTCAAAGAATTGGAATTCTGCTGGTACTTCATGGTGGTCAAATACACTCATGGAGAGTCGTGTGATTATGCTAGCCAGCTGATAGGGAGTCTCTATGGGTGCCCTGTCGACTTTTTCAAGATACCTCAAAATTTTCTGCCGTACATCTAGAGGGGTATGGCCGGTAATGACGGGGCTTTCGCTGTTTTTGACTTCTGCTCTCGGTCCTGACACATCTTCAACGGATGACAGGTGATTTATGGAAGGACCCGGAGATGCTGGCAAGAACTCAGGGGCCGTACGGGTCAACTCTCGTCCTCTCTGATCCCTTGTTCGGTTTCTAATCATTGTTAGAATGCTAGGAACAGCAGTCTCTTGTGCTCTTTGTAATGATTCTGAAGCATGGTTACGCTCATTGTTTACAAGCGGACTTCGGGCGGGTTCTATTGGCGCCAGGGGAGCTGAGAGGCTGTTCATATCTTCGGAGGCGCATGTTATCACGGTATCTTCTTAGAGTCAGTTACATAAGTACCAACAGATCAAGATGAGTCTAAGCAGGCAAGGGATCGCGTGAGATTTGCTGGGAAGATTGCGGGAAATCACCTTCATTGATGATCCAGAGCCACAGTTGGTCTACCATGAACATCTTTGGAACCTTCGAGATAGATGGGTTATTTGATCTGGCCATCCATCTGGAAACCACTTGATCTTTGTCGCGCTCTTGTGTGTCTAAATGAGTGTAAAGATACTGATCCAGAGTACGTCGTATATGTAGCCGAGGTACATCATTTTTCATTTCAGGTGTCAAGTATCCTTTGAGCAGATGAATATGCAAGGACTCAGCGGCCCTCCAATTAGATGGATCGTCTGGGTCGAGTCTCTCATAAGGCCTGCTGGAATTGTAATCTCTTCTCCTGCTTGGATGCACCATTCTTGTCTTCACTTCTGCCAACGAGCTGAGAATGCCGCGCAGCTCATCAGTTCTGGCTGCAAATTTTGGTTGATCTTCAAAGTGCAGGTAAGGGGCCTGACCAACGTGAGCTCGCCTCAGAGAACATAAGAAGAAAAAGGGGAGGAGGAGAGGGAGGGGGAGGGGGGGGGGGGTGTTCCCTGAACGTACAAATGCTACAATCTGTTTCGAGACCTTCTCATCACCGGTCAGGCTAATCTGCAAAGACCTATGTTGGTCCAGAAATCCCAGAGTGAGCTCAAGATTGCTGCATACGTACCGGGATAGAACGACAGGTAGGTCTCATGAATGACAAGAACTTATCGGCGGTGGCATCTCTTCTATCATGACTTCCATTTATGCCAGAAACTGACATAAATTTGCGTGATATATTCCGAGGTGGCTCACTCGATTCGAACACCAGTCGTGCCACCAAGTCCTGTCGCCTGTTAGTGATCAATAAAACATGAAGTGCGAAGTACTTTTGGGCAGCCTGCAAGCAACTGATCGGACCCTCACCTCCACCCATTCCATCTCCACAGCTATTAGCTTCGATTCATTTATTTAGAGGGAGGGATTACTTACATTGTTTGCTGGCAAATGGTACCATCGAAATACACGGTGGTTTGTTCCCTCCTCTGATGGCTTTGCTGAAGGTTTATGGCCATACAGAAGTTCATAGACACTCATGATCTCCGTCTTGCGCTCTTCAAATTTGTCCACATGGAATTCAACGAGTGCGGCCTGAAAGTTATGGCATGCGATCATTTTATCGCGATTGTATGTGGGAGGTCGAACCCTGTGTATTGGCACACGACAAGCCTCTTGCAGTTCGGCTGTCGTCGTTGGAGGGCCTTGTGACCTTTCAAACAGTGATGAGATGTCTTGCGAGCCTCGGGCAAGGTCAATTGAAGTCTCGCCATCCAGGTTCTGTAGATTCTTGTCCGCACCATAACGAAGCAGTAGGCGAATCATGTTCACATCTCGCTTGTGAATCGCCATAGAAAGCACTGTCGAGTGCTTTAGGTTTGTAGCATTGATATCAGCGCCACTTTTCAAAAGCAGTTCCGTCAGCTGAATCCAAGACTTTTCGACAGTCAGAAACAGGGCGGTCGGGTGTGGTGACGAAACATAGTTGATCGACCTGGCTTCTGCGTCCGCGCCGGCTTCTAAAAGGGGCTCAACAGCCTCTTGAAGGCCAACTTCACAGGCGTAGTAAAGCGGCCGCTCATAGTCTCCGTTAGTGCTGTTTACATCAACCCCCTGATTCAAGAGGCGATTCAGAGACTCCATATCATGGTTCTTTATTGCTTGGTGCAAGGAGAAAGCCGAGCTATTGATCGTGGCCGATCCTGTGGCAACATCTTGGGCTGGATCTTGGGCTGAATTTTGAACTGGACTGACTTGACGGTCCTCAGGCGAATATGCATTAGTGACACCGTGACTATCTGCAATTGAGGTGCTTTGGTCATTCTGCATAGGAGAGGCTCCGACCCGATCCGAAGAACCTGAAATGGTTTCCCGGTCGAGAGAGCTTGTCGCGGAGACATCTGCCGGCGTGATCATTCTGAAAATGTCCCGCAAGTCTCCAAGGCTTATGTGCAAAAGATGCGGTTGCAAACTTCGTAAGATTATCTTGTTGATGTTTTGTCGAGACTTCATTTAATGCGCGTCTACTTTGGTCCAATCATGATTCATGGGTGACACGGGCTGAAAGCCCAGGCAAAATTCGCACAATACCTGCATATTTGCGTGTCACACACCCTCCGCCGATCGTTGTTTACCTCTGGGTGCCCCACATCCATCGAGCCCAATCCATTTGCCTGTCCACTTTCTTTGATCAAGTATTGGCTCAAATTTGAATTTTTACCTGTCGAGACATTGTTCAATTTGAAGATGTCTTCTGAGTCTTCTCAGGTTGACCGGTATCGGTATATACCATCTCTGAGATACCACCATGTCCTAATGATCATGAATGTCATCTCAATATTGTTCTGGGGTCAGTAAGCAGTATAACAGCCTATATCAAAGGATCTTGTGCTAAGATGTCAGTTTCAGCTCTCCCTCTAGCAGGTTGCACTTCGAAAAACGGCCTCAAGAATGTTTATCTGTTGTCGATTTCTTATAATACCACCGCACCTAATGCAACCATCGGGTCGTTGGTAGTCGACACTAGACTGCCTCACAGTCTTGCCAGTCAGCCAGTAGTGAGCAACAACACTTTGCGCGAGATACGAATTGGATACCTCTTCATGTGTGTTAGCCTCAGCAATGGCGTTGAGGCCTGCAGCCGAAATCAAGATGAGTTAACCGCAGTAATGGAATCGTCATCAAGTGGCGATCCTTTGGTTCTGTTACAATTGGCACAGTCCATAATGTCGGAGGTTTTCTTCTATCCACTGATGTATGTATCTATATTCCTCTGTCACTCTCTTGTGAAGCTCACGTAAGTTTAAATCCAAATTACGGTGCTGATCTGACCTCAGTATCGTTACTATTGCGTTAATCTGTTTCGCCACTCTTCTCCTGTCAAAATTCCCCGGGTGGCACGAAGAACAGGGAAGTGATGATGGTTCAGTCGTGGAAACAATGCCCCTTCCAAGCCGACCAATTGCAATGACCGTATTGGTGTTGCTTGGACTGGCATCTGCCTTTGGTTGTGTCTCGGCATTCTGGCAACATGTAGGAGCAAGCACCGCATCGACCATGACACGACATTTGACTTATGGCTTGACAATCACCCATACCGGAAGCGCAATTATGGCATTCGGATGGACTGCCACTACATTTGTGATTATTTCAGCCATAGGGACATTCCTGGTGGAACTAACCATTCGCGTATTATCATCTCATCCGAACTGAGTGCTAGATGTTAGTTTCAAATCGCAAGGACAAAGAACAACCGAATACAGGCGCAGGGACATTTCTATGGGTCAAATGGCAAGTCATAGTATTGGGGCATTATATCGTGTGACTTAAGGGCCGACACATCCTGAAATGAATAACGGTACTATCACAATTTACTAAGAATATATTCATTAAAGGCATGAATGTGAACAATGCCGTCCGATGGGAACAAACAGTGTTCGATTTGTACTTGGTTTCATATCAGACTGCATTGGAGATCTAAACAAGCTTGACTAAACCCACACGCCGCTTGGTGAGATTTATGCAACAGATGTCTGTGGTCAAACGCATAGGTCTGCGTGACAGCCTCCCAAGGTCCAGATCAGCTATTATTTCCGAAGCTCTCGCTGTATGGTTAATTAAGCGCCTTATCACATGATAGTAACACGCCCGACCAGAGTTATGTCTGCACTGGTACCGTTTCTCACAGATGCAACAACTAATTGTCTTTTGCCACCGGCTCAAACAGTTGGAGCTGTTTCAAACAGAGATGGGTTGATGAAGCGTAGGCGTAGCCCGATTTCTCTGAGTCAGCATTCGAAGCTCATATACAAGTCCTGGCTTGAAGTAAACGTGATTTTTGGCATCATATCTATCGTCTGATCCTCTTGTCTAGCTCAAGATGGGTATCCAGTCTAGTCTAGCGTCTAGTCTATGCGACAATGTCTTCTTTTTTGTCATGTCTTTCTTTTCTTTTCGTCCTTTCCTCTAGTATGCGCAATTGCCATGAGCCGCCAAAGACCCGCTTCGAAAGCCTCTTGTTCTCAAAAGAAACAACTCTATAATGCAGGAACGATCTTGTTCTTCCGATGAGACCCCAAGTCACATAAATCTATATCCGCAAAACAAAGGGGAGAAAAGTGTAGAATGCTTTTCTCTCCCTTAGTTCTTGTGCCATCTCATGACACCAGGCATCTTGGGCTCCTTCTCAACGTACTTGCAGTTGCTGAAGACGGACCAAAGCTGACCGTAAAAGGAGCGCTCGTCCTTGTGATACAGGTCGCCCAGCATGGGCTTGATGGCCTCGGTGGCGTCCTCGGCGTAGTAGAAGGGAATGCGACTGCAACGATATCAGTTAGCGATTCTGACTCAGACGAGACAGAGATTCTAGAATTTCAACTCACGAGAACAAGTGGTGGACAACGTGGGTTCCAATGATGCCGTGGAACAGGTGGCGGTCGATCCAGCCCATGTCGCGGTCAATGGTGGCCAGGGCGCCCTTGACAAAAGTCCAGCCCTCGGCGTCAAAGTGTTTGACGTCCTCGTGGTTGTGGTGGAGGTAGGTGATGGCAATGAGCCAGTGGTGGACCCAGAAGTAGGGGACGCCGTAGAGCAGGAAGGCGTTCATGGCACCAACGTGCTGGCCGAGAACGTAGACGGCGTAGCCAACAAGGGCCAGACCGACGTCGGAGAAGAAAATGTACAGAGCCTCTTGCGGGCGGAAGACACCCGAAGTGGGCTCAAAGTGGCTGAGACGCCACCAGCTGTTCTTGCGCTGCAAGCTCTGGGGGCCGGCCGAGATGTTGAAGAGCAAGTAGCCCTGCCAGGCGAACAGCTGGTGGGCCATGAGCTTAGCCAGGGTAACAATGGGCGTCTCGTCAAACATCTCGGCATCAATCCCCAGGCGTCCAAGCCAGCTCAGAGAAGCCATCTTGCGCTCGTAGTTCTCCTTGGTTGCGGGGACAAAGGCCATGTCCTTCTCCATGTGGCCGGTGTACATGTGGTGACGAGCATGGCTGAACTTCCAGCTGAAGAAGGGAACCATAAGCAGCGAGTGAAGGACCCAGCCAACAAAGCTGTTCAGGCGGCGGTGGAGGGAGAAGGCGCCATGGCCGCACTCGTGAGCCAAGATCCAGATACCAGTACCGACAAGACCCTGGGCGAAACCATATGCTGCCCAAGCGGCAGCACGAGCGTAGAAGTTCTCGATTTGTGGAATGTAAGTGATGGCAGCGTAGCCCAAGCCAGCGGCAAGAGTAAGATCTCTGGCAACGTAGCCGAGAGATCGTACAACTGAGGGCTGGAAACAGTAGGCAGGAATGGCTTTTCGGATGGTGTTCACATCTGGATACACAGGCTCGATGGACTTGTTCAAATTAGCTATTTTTCCCTTTTGATTCATGAGTGAATCTGGGGGCTCATAAAGGGACAACAACTCACCTGCTGGGCACCTCTTGCCTTGACGGTAAGGGTCTCAGTCTCAACTGCTGTGCTGGAAGCCATTGGGGCCATTGTGTCTGAATATTGAGTCTGGCGTTTGCTCGTCAGACCTCGGAGGACATACGAAGGAAATTCCCCTGCCAGAAACAAGGAGCACGACAGCGAGTTTTATTAGCACCGCTTGCACGCACCGCTTGAGATCTGCCCTCCACGTTTAGGGTCTAACTACAAGGTAGATAGTAGTAGATTTTCAGGGTCCCCCATATCCACAATTACTCAGGGGTTTACCCAAGTCGAGACTCATGGCCCCCGGTTCTTGAGGCGCTACGTTCACGGTCCGACCGCCTGTTGGGATCCTGGCGTGTTCTGGAAGAAAACTGTGTCGCTTATCACGTTGCCACTGCGGGCGGCCATCGTGTTAGAGAATAGCCGCGACCGCCTCGCGGCAGGAGATCACAAGTGGCGGCGTGTCCAGTGCTCCTACTTGCCCACATACGCGTACAATTGACCACACTAATTGACATTATTCCGATCATACTTGTGGTTAACACACATAGTGTCGAGTCAGCCAGTCAGCCTATGATCTGTAGTGCGTCGGGCGAATCACGACTCGACCATATCGTGCTTGGCAATTGCAATAATCACATGGAAAAAACTCGTGTGCGATTCGACAAAGAATTCTCAACGGTTTGGAAGATCCCGGATGCGGATCATCTTGTCATTGCCGAGTCTGGAGAAAGTGGATGGTTTTCATAGTTGTTGAGGATTTTGAAATTTCTTGAACCCCTGACTGAGCTGCTATGTAGTGGTACTGGGTACATGGGTACGTAGGTACTTGAATAGAGGTGCTAGAACTTGTGGATCTCGCCAAAGTTGCAGCGGGGGAGATGCCGTGGTGCAAAGAGGGGGAGGCTTTTTTTTTTTTCCTTTCTTAACACCGCCAACGTTCATGGTCGGTCAGGTCAAGTCAGCTGCTTGCAGAGGGGGAGGGACAACAAGAGACACCGCCAGGCTTGCAAATTTTCATGAAAATTAGTAAGAAAACCACAAAACGCTAGATGGCAGACACGAGTCGCGGGGCATTAAGGGCATCTGTTGGAGAGTCGTACATCTTTTGCCATTACCCGCAGCTGAGTGCAGCTGGCAAACGCGCCTCTTTGCCCACAGACTCTGAGCATCGGTTAGCAGCCCGAGAAACGTTGGACAAAGTACTGCCTGATTCGCACATGTTCCTATTCCTAGAATCGGGTGTCCCTAAAAGTCGGGAGCTATTCCAGTTCTTGATCGATCGCCGATAACCCAAGCAGAAAGCCTATTTGACCAAACATGTCAATGCACGACCCCAATGCTGACTGAGTGATTGGTCTGATCTGGGATCTCATATTAAATTTCTTTTTTTTATTCTAGGGGTATTCTAGCATCTGGGGAGTTGGATGGCACTACCTAAACAATGCTGATTGGAAGCGACTGATGCCGCCGGTGCTGCCACCGCCCGTAACCATCGTCCTGCCCGCTATCTGGTTGTTTTGGGCCACTGCGAATACATTGTGAATTGTTTCGACAGTTGTCACTCAGGTATATGCCGAACATTCATGGCTGACGCCGTGGAGATCCCAGTCCAGTACACCAACCAAGTATCGTTCTCGGTCGGAAGAGGAGTTTGGGCGAAGGGATGGGAATGATGCTTGTTTATAACCATAACGACTATACCCCTTGAACGCCATTGTGGTTTTCCCAAATGCAGCCGCTCACATAAATGCAAAGGCATTTGCGCCTACGTGTAACACGTAGCTTGATGTCTAGTGCCATTATTCATTTTTCGCTCGTCACAACAATCCATTAAGCTGTCTCCTCCCAGGCTCTGCGAACGACCCTAGAGAACATGTCGACGTTGACATCCTCGCGCACCTCGGTCTTCTTGGCCTCGTTCTCGGCGTTACGGGGAATCTTGACCAGCTCGCCCTCGACCTTCCAGCCGGCGGTCTCGGTGATGAAGGTCTTGGCCTTGGCGTCGTTCAGTCCCAACCAGCTGGAAAGGACGTTCAGGTCAATCTCCCGGTAGGCATGGCTGACCAGAGTTGCGATTCTGATACGGATGAGCTCCTCAAAGCCCGTAACATCGGCAATCAGGTCGGCATAGAGATCGTCGCTGTCAATGGTGTCCCAGAAGCGGGCGTACTGGGCTCCCTCGAGCTGGTTGTTGAGCTCACGGAGGTGGCCAATAGCCTCGGACAGATCGGCACGCGAGTTGGGCGCAAGTATCGAGGGAGGAATGATGTGCAGGGCAAGCGAGAACTGGGGAGACGGGAAGTTGGTCAAGGACTTGGCCAGGATGTTGGTGACGACATCGTCCTTGATGCGGTCGGGGTTGAGCTGGTACCTAAGGGACTGGTCAGCCATATTCGACACGGCAAGCACCAGCCAGCACATGATAACATAGATGTAAGAATGGTAGGTCAGATATGCTAAAGTTGACTTCAACAGGCCGGCGCATGACGGCCCCGGCCCGTCAGGTAATAGGAAACGCTTTGTAATTGTTCATCATACCAAGAAGACTTGAGAGATATCGGAGTGGGGGAGAACCAAAACAGCGCAAACACTCACAGCTTCAACAGAGTCCGGTTGGCATTGCCGTCGATGAACTTGTTCTCGCACTGCTCCTTCAGGTAGTTCTCGAGGAAGGGAACAGCCTCGGGGTTGTATCGCTCCAGACCAGAGATAATGGTCGAGATCTCGGAGGGTCTCTCCTTGGGGTCTTCGCCGTCCATCTTGAGCAGTCTGAGAGGGAGTTGTCGTGAAGATTGGTGGATAGGCAGGCTCAAACTGCTGGCTTCTACTATGGCGGGGCTGCACGAAGTTGGAGAGATTTCGAATTGTGATTGTGAGGCGTGTGGGCTGTCGCCGCGCTAAGCCCGAATCAGACTTGGGCTTTGACGAACTGATGTCACCCGGTTGAATATTTTATCCGGATAAATGCTTATCGGTCGACCAAATGGCTTTCATGGCGGCCAAGGAACTGCGATATGTCTGTAACAGATACGCTCCACACCCAAGCCAATGCATTCTCCGAGGATTTGTTTGTTCTTGGTCTATACGTAGTATTACGATAATTCTGCTCTAAGGGGGACATGTACTCGTTATTCTAGGTGTGCCTCCAAAGGATGACGCCAATTCTTCGTTGGTCCTGTTTCCCTCTGAAGACAGCGTAGATGTCGAATCATCATAAAATTATGCCTTGACAAGCAGGCTCTGGCCAGTCATCTCCTCGGGTTGAGGCAGACCCATGGCAGCCAAAACTGTGGGAGCGACATCTCCGAGGACGCCCTCGTCACCCTTCTTCAGGCTCCAGCCTTCAGGCGCGTTGGCCATGATCAAGGGGACCTTGTTAGTGGTGTGAGACGTCTTGGGCTTGCCGTCGGGGAACTTCATCTCCTCAGCATTGCCGTGGTCGGCGGTGATGAACAGAATATAACCCTCCTTCTTGCAGCCCTCGAGAATCTCACCAATGGCCTTGTCGGTGGCCTCAACACCAACGACAGCAGCCTCATACACACCAGTGTGACCAACCATGTCCGGAGGAGCAAAGTTGTTCATGACAAAGGGGAACTTTTGCTCTGCAAGGCGCTTGACGACTTGCTTGCCAACGCCAGCAGCACTCATTTCGGGAGCCTTGTCGTAGGTAGCCACGCTCTTGTTGGAGGGCACAAGATCCTGCGACTCGTCACGAGTCTCGAGCGCAAAGGCCTTCTCGACACCACCGTTGAAGAAGAAGGTAACGTGAGCGTACTTTTCGGTCTCAGCAATGTGAACCTGCTCGACGTCCTGCTTGCCGAGCCACTCGGCGAGGACGTTGCCCATGTGCTGAGGCTTGAAAGCAATCTCAAAGGGGTAGTCGAGCTTGTATTGGGTCATGGTGACCAGATGCGCCTTGGGGTAAGGGAAGTCAGGTCTGGGCGAACGGTCAACATCACCCAGAAGTTGGGTAATCTGGCGGACACGGTCGGATCGGTAGTTGAAGAAGAAGACCTCATCGCCGTCCTGGATACGAGCCTCCTTACCACCAACGATGATGGGCTTGAGGAACTCGTCGTTCTCACCAGTCTCGTATCGCTGCTTGACGGTCTGAACGGGGTCGGTGCTCTCCTCGCCCTCTCCCAAAACCATACCCTTGAGCGCCAGCTCGACTCTCTCCCATCTCTTGTCGCGGTCCATGGCGTAGTAACGTCCAACGACTGTAGCAATCTCACCAATACCAATCTCCTTGGTCTTGGCGACGAGCTCCTCCATGTAGCCGGCACCGGACTTGGGGTCGGTGTCACGTCCGTCACCAAAGAAATGAATGTACACCTTGGGGATGCCGGCCTCCTTGGCGGCCTTCAGCAGAGCGTACAGATGCTCCTGCTTGGAGTGCTGGTTCTTTGATCAGCTTCTGTGACATGCGACTTGATGATTTTACAGCGTAACATACCACACCACCGTGAGAAACAAGACCGCAAAGGTGCAGTCTACCGTTTCCGTTCTTGGCAGCCTCAATGGTCTTCTTGATCACCTCGTTCTGTGCCAGCTCGCCCTTCTTGATTGTCTGGTCGATGCGGACAACATCCTGCCATACCACACGGCCAGCGCCAATATTCAAGTGTCCGACTTCCGAGTTGCCCATCAGGCCTTCCGGCAGACCGACGGCTAACGACGAGGCCTCGAGCTCGGTGAATCCGGTGGCGCTCTTGTAGAGCTCATCCATTACAGGGGTCTTTGCATTGGTGATGGCATCGCCGTTGGCGGGTGAGTCCTTGGAGGGAATACCCCAGCCATCAATAACGACTATACATGCGCAGCAGCATCAGTATCAACCACCCCACTTCCATGTAGATCAAGACGTATGCAAAAGCGACAAGGTATTCGGGACGTTCCTGCGCTCGCTGGGTACCCTGATGTCCACTGCCGCCATCGCCTGCGGCTATAGCGCGGTCCGTGGTACCCAGGACGGCGTCTTTTGCGGGAGGCTCTGGGCCGGGAGTGTCCGGGGAAGATGGAGGGGCAGACTGAGGAGGGATAGACAACGTACTCAGACATGCTTTTTGATCTGTTTGCTTGGGCATTTTGGCAACTTTGGTGATTCTATGGGTGATATTTCAAGGTGACTATGACAAATTGCGTGATGGGATTCGCTAAAAGAGAGGAGACGGTATTTGTCTCAATAATAATGCGTGATTTTTATGAGGAGGGAGTCGACAGTCTGGTCTGGAGGAGCCTTTGGTTGAGCAGATGGGATGGTAGCAAAACTTCCCAAGAACGACTAATGGTGGGTTGGTGGGGTTACGGCGGCGGTATTGGGTTTGACGTCAGGTCCAGAATCTCATGCAGTTGCAGTTAATTGTCTGATCAAGTTTAGCCCCTCGGGGTTTCAGATCATATTCAATATCTTGTATCTCTAGGCAGAAAACATAGACAAAGTACACTTGACATATTCTCGACTTTCTGTTTAGCAATAATACTCACCAGAATCATTATCAAAATCCTAATGATTGTCGTACTCCGACGTCTGTAATCGAATGAGCTCTTGCTCGTGCGTTTCTACATTGATACATTTACTACTCTAAACAGGCAAGTCTCTCGGGGCTTTACCGGTCGGTTTCCGAAAAAACGACCCCTCCTCAGGGACCTCGACCTGACCCCTGTATGAATCGTACGTAGATTTGCGACTGCATATGCAAGGCTGAACTTCAATCGTTCAAAGCAAGCGCAACTTGTCGAACCAACAACAAAAACAACACTCGAGACTTGCGGTCACCATTGCACTTTGCATGATGCCTCCTAGGGGGTTTTGAATGAGAAAAAAAAAGTCAAGATACTATCGTCACAAATCAAATTTTGCTATTTTCCTTCTCCGCCGCGCGAAACCAAGGATATACGTACCGCAATCATCATTGACGCCATAAAAAAGAGAGGTGGTAGTTGATCGCCAGCCCGCGAGACACCTCTTCAAGCGCAATCGGAAAGCCAAGATGGCCGACCAAGAACCCACCACCCCCCTCGCGCTCCCGCCCGGGCTGTCGCCCGATCAGCTCGACATCATGACGGAGCTGTCCTCCCTCCTCGCCCGACTGCGCGCCCCCGTCACCCTGCCCGGCACCTCGACCACGGGCCAGACACCCGCCGCTCCCACCCCATCACAGCAACCGTCCGGGAGCCAATCGCAGTCGCAATCCCAGCCCTTGCCGCCGCCGCCGCCGTCATCATCTTCGGCAGCAGCGGCGGCCGCAGCAGCAGCAGCGACACAGTCCCAAGGCAGCAGCAGCAACAGCACCGCCGTCGGCGACATATCCCTACGCGACTTCCCCGCCAGCACCGATCACTTGCGCCTCAAGCTGCAAGAGGCCAAGGCCGTGGTCCTGGCGCTGCCCGACATGGACAAGAGCGTTGCGCAGCAGGAGGCCGAGATTCGTCAATTGGAGGACCGCATCAGGCGACAGCATGAACAGCTCGCCGCACTGCGGGAGAAGGGGAACGCATTCGCGACCACGGATCGGATGGAGGAGTAGTGGGCCTCTGTCCGCCAGGGACCCGGAGGAATGACCCCTCCACCGTCTAGATGAACCGGCAAGACGGGTCAGACTTTAATGGCGTTCTGATAAAGGAGGGATACGATAAAGAATCAGGATAGATTCTATTGTACTACAGAGGAGTTGACAATAACAGCGTAAGGGGGCCAATTCTTTCGACTCAGCAAGGCGTATGGCGCGTGGGTAATGGGCTTGAAAAGCCAATATTCCTATACTGGCACAAGAACAGATTGATTACAACAAGTCTCAAGGGACATTTTATTATGCTGAGAATACAGTTGAATTATGAACGATAAGCGGATTATGTTTATTTTTGGGACCTGCATGCAATTTGAACCTAGACGCCGTGCCCCGCCTCAACCTTAAAACATGAATGTCAGTTAGGGAAACCCTCCAGTCCAGGTGCAAGGAGTTGTAAAAAGTATAGTACAAATCAGACCTCATAGTCCCGGAACGCCAAATTTGCGAAGGATATCGTCGGTACTCAGACTCGGGTTGCTTAGGACGTCCTTTGCCCAGACGTTGGCAGGCAGCCTCTTGTCTTCGGCAATGATGCTCCAGTTTGGTGATGGCTCGTTCTTGAGCCACTTGAAGTCGTCGACCTGATCCCACTGATCCTGTCCGGAGTTTTCAGCGCTCTCGGCCTGTGGAGGTATTAGCTCTGTATGTACCATATTCTAAGGCAACCAAGCAAATACTCACATAGACATCAGGCAGTGGCGCAAATCGAACATCCGAGCAGTCCTCAATTATTGGGTGACTTCCACATCGTAGATAAAAGCTCACGTTATTGCACTCGTGAATCCGTACCTGTCGTGCCGCCACGACAATAACGCTGTTCTTGATTCCAGTGATGTGGGCGGGTCCAGCTACTGTACCGCAGATGAGTAAGCTCTGCTTGATGTTCTTGATTGTAAGGCCGGCAAACGGAGTACCACTGCTGGCAGCGGTGGGGATAGTCATGTCGACGATACATCGATCTAGATCCGTGAGTGAGCCCGAGGACGTGGCTCGCGATGCCGAGGACGGTAGCATGATGTGTAGGCCTGTTTGCGAGTATATGGAAATCGTCTTTGCACTAGAGAAGGACGGCTTGCGAATGTTATTCCCTAGCACAGGTCTCGATATCTCCTCATTGTAATTCTTGCCGCCAAACGTAGGCAGGTTGCCGACCGCGTCCGACTCCTCGTCATCCTTGATTGCAGATGTGCTTGATTCCAAAATGGTAGCATCTCGACCAGTGAAACCTGCATGAACAAGGTGTCTAGAGTCTTGTCGCGGCCTGGCTTCTTTCGTAGCGCCGTCCACCGGCTGATGTCCGCCAGACTTTGGCTTGAATTGAAATCGGGACTTGCGCGCAAACTTGCCCGTGGCCTCGTTTAATTTTTCAGTAAGGCCCTTGAGTGCCAAGCTGTACGCTCGCTGATCATAGGCTGGTACAAAATCGCGTGCGTCAGCTACCTCATTTGATAATCTCGAGATGCCGGCAAGAATAGTGTCAATGCAATCTTGTCGCTCCCCGTTAATTGGTGATAACAGGGCGAGATCTTCAATCTGGTCTTGGATTGCTGCGGTTATTGTGCGCACTTAGCATTGTTTTGTTATGAATCCAAGCCAAAGGGAAAGGACCTCACATGTAATCTCTGTCTGAAAGTGGCGGTAGAACCGCTCCTTTGGATCACTCATTCTGTGCAGAGTGGTTGTTGTCGATAAACCGCGAGAACCTGGACTGGTGGGGATGATGAGCTGAGTGACCTCCATGATTGATGTAGATAAGTTTTCGAAACAGCGGTCACGGTATCCACGGCTGTCGCAATAGTCAAGATGATCTGGCTTAAGCCTAGTAAGATGGAATCATGTATAATCTGCCCAAGTTGCTATGGAGGATGCCTGCGACAGACTTCTAACAAGCAAACAGTATGGAAAGCCCGAGATTGGGATTGCGCCTGTACTACAATGTTGACTGGAAGCAATACCAAGCAACGCGAGCTGAAGAGAGGAACGTAGAGGTAATACGAGAAGCAATGAAGTACTCACGGGACTAGGGAAGAGCGGCAGAGACCATATATATATATATAGAGGAGGGGGCAAAAAAGAAAAGAGAGAAAAGGGAAACACTTACTCAACCTAGCAAATGAGAGACAGCGGTAAGCGCCAACCCCTTTCGTAGCCGACTGTAAAAGAAAGACACAGGGATCGTATGATCACAATAGAATGCTGCTGCTTTCGAATTACCAATGCAACAACAAATAAGATCGTCACTACCCTTAGCCAGAGACAAATAGACCCCGGAAGCCAGCAGCTGCGGAACGACGTCGATGTGCAGAGGGACCCTTTGTAGGCAGATCGATCGCGGGGGAGGGGCTCTTTTTTTTTTCTCGCAGTGGAGGGGGGGGGCAGCGACCATGCTCATTGGCTCAGCAGCTACGGCCGCCTGCGAGCAGCGTCACGTTCTCGGCGCTGTGGCAGGGTGAGAAACGCGGGGGAGGGACCGGATTGAACCCCCCTATACGGCCAATGAAGACAACCCTCAAGTAGAATCCCTTGACTCGTAGTCGACACCGTGACGTCGTTTGCAATGCTGTGGCGCCGAGAAGCATAACATTGATTTACCTTTCTGGACGCAGGGGTAATAAGTCAGTCCCTCTCGTATGTTGGAGGATTCGGGACATGATGAGATTGCAATTGTGACCATGTAACCTACCTACCTACCTACCTGGGTCTGTTGTTAGGTTTGCATAGCCCCTTCACCGCTTCTGCATCGCATGTCGCAAGCAATGATATAACACGACATCGGCAGTTTTCATTGCGGGCGCACAGGCGGGTTACCGTAACTTGTCACTTCTTACGGTTCCTCGTTACCAGCAAATATATGATGATGGCTACTACTGAAGGCAGGTCTTGGCGATCTTCTCACCCTTTGCATGACATAATCAAGTCAGCTGAGCAGCGATTTTGATGTGAAACTACCCCGTCTTGTGTTGACCTATGACCAACAAATCGCATCATCCCGAAACTTTTCACTCGCGTTGCATCGTTGGAATCCCTCTGGACGTACCGCAAACATCAGACTAGAACAAGACTGATTTTGATTGTTCTGAAACTAGTATCCTCTGCTACTTCACTGGGTTAGGCAGGTAAACCTAGCAATCTATGACAACTCTTCCCTTGCCTCGGCTCACACACGCCAGCATTTTCTTCTGCTTTTCCTCATCGTCCAAGACCATTCCACGATGTTCGATATCGCCTTTGCAATAGTCCACCATGCAAGTACCACAGGTGCCGACCGTGCAGGACCATTCAACGTCGAGGCCAGCTTCGTTCAAAATCTGGAGAAGCGACTTTTCTTGAGGCACTTGAAGGACTTTACCAGTTGATTTGATCTCAACCTCGAATGGGTTTCCAGTTCCCGTGGTGGCTCCGCCAAACGCCTCAAAGTGAACGTGGGATCTTGGATACCGCAGCTTCTTAGTCAACTTCTGGCACTCATCCAACAGAGACGTAGGACCACAACAATATATCATGGCTGAAAACTGGCCATGCTCGGGACTGGGAACAATGCTCTTGACATTGAGCCGATTGCCCTCGTCCCTGGCATATATCGTGGTACTTTTTGCTGGCAGAAGGTTCAGATAGGCAGCCTCCTTGCGGCTTCGCACTGCATAATGGACCTCAATGTCCGCAGAGGTCTGGGAGAGTTTGGCGATGTCACGTAGGAATGCTGTGACGCCTATGCCACCGATGATGTAGATGTGCTTCTTGCTGTTGAGATTGTCGATACAATTGGTCTGCAACGAGGCAATGTCACGACCTTGGACAATACGCAGGGCATCACCCACATGCAGATTGTCATGCAAGAATACAGATCCGCCACGGCTATTGTCATCTTTGGCAATGCCCAATTCCAATCGTTGCATGTTGCCAGAGACGAGAGAATACGCCCTGGAGAAGGACAGATCAGGGCCGAAATGCAGGCGGACGTGAGGAAAGCGGCCAAGCTTTGTGTTCTCGACATCGTCCGCAGTAGACCCGTCGTCGACTTCGAAGATGAATTTCTTGACGCGTGGCGTCAGATCAACCTTTTCCTTCAGCTGATACGTTCGCCAATCTGCCGGAATGTCATCACCTTTCAGGCGACCATCGAAATTTTCGGCGCCCTTGCTAATGCGATTGGTAAAGACATTGACCATTTCATCACCTAGGCCAGGAAGACGGATAATTGTCTCCATGACTTCGAGATTGTCAGTCTCATGGTACACTACAACAATCAAGAGTTAGCATCTCCCTCTATTGTGGGGGAATATAGTTTGATAGTAGCTGCGCTGAGCATTCTAGACACGAGGTGGCTGTCTCAAAGCATTGAAAAAAGACCACATTTGCTTGTTGGGTGCTCCGAAATACGCAGGAAATGATACAGGAGGTTGCTTACAATACTTCTGGAGCCGCGACAATGACCAAGTGGGATTGGCGCGCTCAATGAGCTCAAAGGCATCGCCCTCTTGTATGTAGCCCGTCTTCAGGACTCTATAGTACCATCCTGTGCGGCCGGAAGTCTGGGCAAGAAATGAGGTCTTCTTGTGCTCGAAGCGGTAATTTAGCTTGAAGCATGGCTGTCTGGCGTCGCTGACCTATTATACAAATAGGGGTTAGATATTGCTCCCGTATCAGATTGTGTAAGAGCAAAGTTGAGCGTCAAATGCCACATGTAGGGGAACTAAAAGATCTACATGTAAGACGAAGCACCAGATACTGACCTGAAGGACGACCTCGGGGCCAGCTTTAAAAATGTCGCCCACACAGACATTGTCCTCGTTGAGGCGATATACTGACAAGTTTTCGCCAAAGCCGCCAATCTTGAAGAGATGCTCGCGGTTGGGTAGCTCCCGGTTCCACGCCGCGTAGTGGGAGGCACAGTACATGTGGAGAGCCTTTTCCGTTCCGCCATGTTCTTCATATTGGACCTCATCCCCGACAAGGCCCGTCGCGGTGACACGGATCTTGCCCTGGTGCGGCTGTTTGTCAATGGCGCTCATGTACTTGACGTTGGCGAGCGGTTGAATCTTGCCCGTCCGGACGCACAGTAGGACGTCGGTGGGTGGAAGAGGCGCGACATTGTCAGATTCTGAGCGGCTGTCCGCGACCTGCCCGAAGTTTAATGAACCCATTTCTTGCGATTATACGGTGTGGTAAGGCTTCACTTACAGCGAGTCCAAAAGATCTCCCAATCGAACGCACCTCACGTCTTTGCAAGCGGGAGAGCTGTTTGGGAGTTATGTTGCAGAAGGAAGATCAGTCCCAAGGCAAGGTGACTCAGATAAGGTATGGGAACTGTCGGTCCCCCGTTAGCGCTTACTTCCTCTGGCCTGGACCCTTTGGGCCCTGAACCTTGGACGGCCTGCCTATTTCAGATTTATTCGGGATCCGGCCGCTGCCTATGTCAAAATCCCCGCGGGATTCCGGAAACTGAGTCCGGATCTGCGCGCATTTTGAGATCTCGCGGGGGTTAACGATAGCACTATGTATACAATGCAATAGCGCCAGATACGCGCCTAGCTACCAGTGGTCTCATATTTTGAAGTACCGCAGTTCCGGATTGGGTTATACACACTACAAAATGTACATATTGCCATAAGTACTGCATTTGAGCTATCCAAGCGCTGTCACGAGTACAGGTATCAATTTTGAGACCTGATACTTTAGGTGTCGGACTAAACTTGGGTATACATCAACGGACGTTGCATTGAGAGCAAGATTCCATGGATGATTGGCTTGATTGTTGTATGTATACGTAGATAGCGCATTATCAACATCCTTTACCCCAATTGGTCTTAATATGTTCCATTCCTCATAACGCAATTTTGCACTGTCTGTCTACTATAGTCTTGATGAAAAGCCAATTTCGGGGTGTTTCTCTGTAAAGACCACTTTTGAATCCTTCACTAACCCCGCTTCGATCCCCTTGATAAGTTCCTGTACAGGCTTCGAGGCAATGTGCTTGTCCATCGCGGCTTGGCTTTCGTAGCTGCAGTTGAGCTCCAATTATCAGCGCTGCGAGTTCAGGGAGCGGCCGCAAACTTACACCTCCCGAATCACCAACTCTGTAACATCTCCCTTTGGATCTGTGCGACCTGTGCTCACTTCGTAGACCCAAACAAATGGCTCGTTCTCTTTAGCATATTGTGCACAGTTGCTGAAGAGCTCAGTCAACTAGATGTACAGAGTCTCGCGTCAGTGGATAAGCATATCGTCAAGGGTTGTGGTCTCCCACCTTTTGCTCGGCCCCTGGATTGAGGGTTAGAACCGCAGTGAGTGAAACTGGAGACGACATGATTTGTTTTTCTTTTTGGGTCTTTGTTTCTACAACATTATAGTATTAGGGAATGGAGGGCTGATTATATTTGTCCTGACTGAAGCAAGGGTCTCCACTAAGACCGGAAAACATTGCCCGCCTGTACGGATTTCCAACTACGGACCTTGTTCGCAGTTAAGAGTCGGACTCTCTAGGACGTTGCATCAGGCCCACGACACAAATATCAATTTGAAGTTTTTCTCCCCAGTCGTAGCATTTCGGTCTTATGCCTTACCGATCCCCCAGAAGCCACTGCACAGCTCTTGCACTCCAGAGACCACAGCATTGGGCGACTATATATATCTTCGATGAGATGTGCAGCTAAAAACAATATCGAATAATTTCCAGATTCCACAGCTCGAATAAAATAATGTAGAAGCTTGATCAAGTTGAATGATTCTACACGTTTCGAGTCTCTCTCTTGGCATTTCCAATATTTATTCGACCGGGCTACAATTTGTATTTCTGAATTGCAATAGCTTCGGCGAACTAGAAAATGAGACAGGCTTCCAGTACCATATGATGGTGGTGAATATTAGGTTGCGCGGTATCCTTGTGACGTCGATTATCAAATAACCTGGTTTCGTACCACTTTGTAGACTGTATCATCAAGCATTCTCTATTCAGAATTACATACAAAAGTTGTGTGAGCTAACATTACACATCAATGGATGTGCCAGTACTGAGTCGGTTCGTAACTATCATTAACACATTCTTTGTTCACTCAAGTTCATGACATGGTGATGGTCAATCTTTGTCTTCCGTTGGCGTAGAGACTACACATACATTTGGTGCCGCGACGTTAATATTGTAAATATTTACACCAAAAACTTTGATGTGGACGAAATACTATATAAGACGATGACAATTCAGTCAAAGTTGGCCAATCTCTTCTCTTTGCCAAGCGTATACAGCAAGTTAAAGCACCCCACACACACAAACCACCACAACAAATATCCACACTTCAACATATTTACCAAGAGACAGTCAAAGCCATGGCACAAATCTTTTTCACGGCAGGCTACGGCCATAAGGTCTCGAGCCAACGGACCTATCAGGCCGCAGATCCGATCATTGATTGGATTTTAGATTACGTCAAGCCGTTCATGCACTGCGTAATGGGATTCTTGACTGCCTGGATCTTCCGGATAGTGGCCGCCCTAGATATCCTCTGGGCGATCCCAGAAACCCGGATGCTGTTGACGGTTGTCATGGTATTGTGGTTCATCCACCTTGCCATTATCGTCAGCGCTCGGGTCATGGCTTTGTTCATTCGGATCTTCCTAGTCTTGTCCACTGTCTTATTCCTCGCCTGCGCCTGGCACTTCTTTTCAGCCAGTGCTGCCATGGCACTAGCGGCGGTCCTCCTGTTCATCCGGTCGATCGTCAAGCTCATTTTTGTTCTGTAAGTCAATTTGTCATCTCTGGTTGGTCGTTTATCAACTGCGGGTGTGGTAGGGAACCCGAAACTCCCTGGATATAGGGGTAGAGGCACTCAAGTCTCCCCCCAATGTTAGAGGTAGAGAAACTCTGTCACCAAGTCTCCTGATTTTTCACCAGTTGAGACAGGCAGCAAGCAGGTAAATTGGCTCCGACAAGAACGACAAATTGCTGCAGGCTTAAATGTTGTAGCCAGAACATATTAGAGTGAAAACAAGACAAAAATTAGTTTTACTGATTATGAAACCATTCTTTCAACGGTAAACAATGACTTTGCGTTGCGTGACAAAGAAAATGTGTCAATAGCAATCAGATTGATATCACCCTAACTTGGTATCAGAACGGTCAGTATAATCATAGTGCAACGCCTTTCTTTACCAACAAGTAGACCGGAGATGATGCAATAAACCGAAGAGGTTAAAATGAGACCTCAAAAGTGAGATAATGATAAAATATGTTATCGAATTCGAGAGCATTTCTTCATTGGTGCTTGCTACAATTTGTTAACAAAAAAGTGAAATGGCATTGCGCATAGGTGGTAGCTGCGCTAGTCGACAGGCGCTGTTCTAGGTGCTAAGGGGGTGATTTGGGCCACCGGCCACGGCGTTGCTGTGCCAACGTGTGCGCCCCACGACAATAACGCCGCTCATCCATTGAACACCTCCCACATCTTCAAAGACGCTGAGGTAAAGCAGGGCAGAGCAAAAGGACTCCACTACCTGAGGCAAATCACTGCGACAATCAACATGATGAAGCCATCGACAGTGCGTCGTTATGGCAAGCAGCAGCACAAGAAGTCAAAGGGCGATCGCCTCTTTGCCGAGCTGCCGCAAACGCCCAATCGGCTGGCCACTACGATTAGGAAGACCGCTGTGGCGGCAACAAAGACAAATGTCACAATCGAGGACATAACCGAACAAGTAACAGCGCTGGATATTCAAAACGAGAATTCTATCTCAGAGACGGTCCAAAGTGCAGAAGTCAAGACACCTGTTGTGGCTTCAAGGCGACGAACGACAAAGAGACCGAAGACGCCAGTACAAGTCCAGGAGCCAACGCCAGAGCCAGATGAACCAGTCAATGAACAACAGACTGAGCGCCAGCCCAGTACCCCGGAGCCCGAGGTGGATGCCAGCGGCCTTCGAGTCCTCTCCTGGCCTGAGATCTGCCCCCCGGGGGATCGGATCGTCAAGATTGCAGAGGCGTCTTATGCGGAAGTCTACCGGGTCAACAATGAGCGGGGCACTAGCATCATCAAGGTCATTCGCATGGTGTCGCCCATCAAGCCGCAGACCAAAGCCCAAGAAAAATCTCGTTTAGTGGACGAACAGCCCCATTCCGAGTCGGATCTGGTGGGCGAGCTGAAGATTTCCGAGTGGCTGGCGGATATCCCTGGATTTGTCATGTACAAGGAGAGATACATTGTTCAGGGCAAGGCTTGCCGGGAACTACTGGAAACCCACCAGGCCTTTCACAAGAGGGCAAAGAGGCAGGACCCTGGCAGGCTACAGTTTTACCCTTCTCCCAGCCGGTATCTGGATGACACAAAGTTTCTTGTGGTCGAGCTGGGGGATGCGGGCGTGGCTCTCGAAGACTTTCAGCTACATTCTGCCGACCAAATCTGGGACATCTTCTTCCATGTTGCCATTGCCCTGGCTCGAGCCGAGGCGCAGATAGAATTTGAGGTAAGCACATGATGGGCGAACATTGGGGACATGGCTAATCCGGTATAGCATCGCGATCTCCACGAAGGCAACCTGTGCATCAGACAAGTTGGCCATCACACACCACCGGAAGCAAGGGATACGTCTTCTTACTTTGGGCACTCTGGCCTCGAAATAACCATCTTGGACTACGGCTTATCTCGTGCTAGAGAGAACCCAGAGTTAGAGGACTCACGGCCGGTGGCGTACGACCTGGAAAGAGACATGAGTTTGTTTACTAGCGAACACGCGCCTCAATGCAGGGTATACAGGCAAATGAGATCATTCATGCTTCGAGGGGATCGCATCTGCCTGCCCCCCAACAGCCACAAGAATGCTTACGCCGAAGGAGTGGATGGCCCAATCTCGTGGATTCAGCACGAACCATACACAAATGTTCTGTGGCTCGCTTATATCTACGACTACATTGTCTCTAACTTCCAGGGACCAAAGAAGGAACTGAACGCATTCAAACGCATCACGAAAGAGTTTTGGACACATCTGGATCCCGAAGCAGACGAAAGTATCCCGGCATTTCCCAGCGCCAGCGATATTGTCATGTTTGCTGTGGAATCTGGATGGATCGACGAAGACCAGCTCGTGGGTGGCAGAAGCATGATTGAGAAGTCAATTCTGTCCATCTTGGCCATTGATGACCGTACGAGGGAGTCGGGCGTCCTTGAGGCGCAGTCACCATTAGTACGGAGGTCGCCGAGGAAGTCTCAACCAAGGCATCTCGTCGATTATTCTTGATCTTTGAAGAACAACCAAAGGCAGGATGAAGGGCGTTTAGGGGGGGGAATATACCATTGGCATTTTTTGCATAAAGAGGAGCACCTGGAATTGAGCAGCATCGCATTAGAAAGCAAGGCGCATTTTATGTCTTGCACATTTGTATAATACCTGAATATTTTGAGCATACTTTTTTTTTTTTCATTTCTAATTGTTCAAACCACAATATGGCGAGATGCTCATGATGCCTCCGATGACGGCCGTCGAGTATCAAAGAGTTCTGAGAACGGCATTGCGGAGGAACCCTGGGTGGCCCGGCTAATATTAGACATTGCAGGATGTTTACTGTAGATAGACATACACCGTAAAAAGATCAATGAAACGTCGGTTTATATTGAGTAAACGGTAGGAAAACTTGAGTACCGAATTCCTTTAGCACGGCTGGCTATCGATCCGAGTTCCTGAAATATTCCAAATACAGTGAGTGTCATTGGTGCCTGGCCGTTTTTAATTGCCCCTTTCGTGATGTTCCATCACATACATGTCCTTGCAGTGTTCAAACCTCAAGGCCGGGATTCATTCTCAGCGCCGGGCCCTGAGTCAGTCAGATTACAAATGCACGATGCCGGTGTATTGCATATAGATCCTAGGGATAGTCGTATTGGAAAGCCTTTTTACCTCGGGGACCTCGACGCGGCACTTGGCTAGTGCATCTCCTGCACGTTTAATCTGGACAAAACCTACCCTATCAAGCGTATTGATTTTCTTTTTGTGAGATCCCGTTGGGTGAGCACGAGACTTGGTACCGGGGAATTTCCATCAAGTCATCTGTTGTCGACGATCCCTTTTTCGAAACGATTCTTCCGAGTTCCGATCTCGAATTAAAGTCTTGGTCTTTGCTTATTTTCCCTCCTTCTTGTGTCATGATTCCCCAAAATTGTGTTTCTACTGTATTCGTATAAACCACCGTACTCTGCTGTCAAGCCTCGGGGAAAACGAGACAGGGTCCCCGAGTCATAACGCCGGAGCCTTTTTGCATGTGCAGAGCAGCAGACCCATAGTATAAAATTGCCCTTTCCCCAGTTCTTTTCGACGGGAGGGAAGGGGGTCCCTCCCCCCCTGGCAGCGGGGAGTTGAGCAACGAGATCCAGCGTTGCATACATTTTTTAAGATGACGGCATGCACGATTGTAGGAGATTCAGGCTCAAAATGGTCTTGATTGTGACGCTTTGGAGGTTTTGACTTTTCTGATAACAATCCTTTTGTGGCTCTGTCATGGTTACCTTTTGAACCCTTGACAGGCCAGACCGCGACCATATCAGGAAGGACTCTGCGGAAAAGTAGGAGTCTTTTTGGGAGCGGGTCTAGGTAGGATGTGACTTGTGATGAACAGACGACAACAATCTGCAGGCATCCCTAGATAGATGCACAATCCCAGCCATGTTTTTCTTTTCTTTTACCCTTTACTGTGTAAGTTGGCTGGTTTTTGTCAAAGCCCCCCCTGGTTGAATTAAAGCCACTGTTGCATTTCTTGTTCCCAAGTTATTAGAGACGATACGGAATACAGAGGCACAATTTTCCTCGCTTGTAGCGCAAATATGGAACCCATGAGAAGTCTATGTCGTCATCAGATTGGTTGACCCGTTTCGCTATTTCCTCACTGCTTTTGTATGCCGTGACAGGGGCATCATTTTGCTCCGGACCATGTCGCCCTTCTCGGAATATTTGTCCGCTTGTTTGGAAGAGGAACAAAGTACGAACGCTTGTCAGGGCTCTCCCTTCAGTACCTAGTATGTATGTATGTGGAATACTACATCACCCATCACTATTATGTAGGCTGCATTTCGCTAGGCAGTGAGTGGCCTGTAAAAAAAAAAAAAAAAAAAAAAAAAAAACAAGGCGAAAATCACCCCACGAAACACTGAAGTGGCCCTACGCGCGGGTTGTGGGGGCTCCTCTTTGCAAGGCTTTTGGGGGCTTGGCTTGACTCGGCACGGCACATAACCTTGGCGATTTGCAAGCCGTGGTTGCAGTGATGGACATTTTTCTCTGTTTTGTTTCGGGGACCGGGAGTGGCGCTCTATTTACTTGTGCAGAAGACGTTATTACCTGTAAACACCGAGACAGATTTAGAAATGATATTCTCGAAGTCGAGTATGTGAGAGACAGTCAGTATTGAGTACGCTCCCCCCTTACTACTACTGCTACTGCAGTGTACTTGATTCGTACCTATGAAGTCGGCACGTTCCTTTCCGCTCCAATTGCTGTTCAGCTCATGCCTCAGATAAAAAGAAGGCTTCGGCCAATTCTCCACGTTGTGTACTACAAATAACATCCCCATAATTGAATTATAATTCCTCGTCCTTTGCAAAAGCCGTTGTCCGTGAGCCGGTCGGTTGTAAACATAGGTACATGGATCATGATAGTTGCCGACTCGGCATTCCCATCGGCTACCGCAGGTAGTATGTTTGTCGTCTGGCAATTGGGGTGATTTGATTCGACTGCCAAAGTCTCCGTTAGGTGCACAATACCCTAGCTCTCTGCCCGGTCCTATCTAGTAGGTTTCACTTTCTTTGCATTTCGTTTATGGTGTTTTCTTGTTCATGATTGTCACGTCACTCTATTGCACGTGGCGAATGGCTGGTAGCTGCATATGTATGTATGCATCCCTTGAGTTGAGTGTCGTACATACACAGTAGATAGCTCTGCACTCACTTGGGCTGCGGAATATGTCGTTGCTCGATGAAGGCCCCCCTGCGCCAGACCGCCAGACCGTCAAACCGCTTGACCGTGGAGTAAAGGCTCAATCGATGTGATCGAGATGAAGGCCGTGAAATATTTCCAAGATCGGCTGACGAATCTTTTACTTGCCAGCGGCCCGGGTGTATGGGGTCATTCCACATGGTCCAGAAAAATACGCACGATCTTCTACTCCGCTGGGGATGTTAAACAGCCTTTTGACTGGTCTTTTGGACTGGTCCCTCTTTCGGCTGCCGGGTTCTGTCCTTAGTACCTACCAAGAAACACCCGTAGATCTTGGACTAGTTGATGATGCGCATTCAATTTTTGTTCTGAATAGATTCTCACACTTTCTCTATTATTCAACTGTTTTCTACGAAACCTCTCATGATTCCAAATGATCATGGGGCGGAAATATCAATATTGCAGTGCCGTTCTGACTCCCCCCGTCGTGATTGACAAAACCGTTGACAATCCAGACAACTAGCAAACACTAGGTAGCTAGGCTTACGTAGCTACATACCTAATGTACAGTTGGCTCACGCCGTCCGGCTGGGGAAAGAGACTGATGGATTAACACTGCGCCAAAATGATTGCGCCTCGATGAACTAGACAGCAAGAGGCTCACCTCAGCCAGTTCGCCCCTTGGCTATAAGCCTATAATCAGTTTTCTAACCGGCCGCTGGCTTTATTAACAGCTCCTTTGGCGCGCATCCAGCACAACGCAAACCATGCCAAGAACACACACGTTTGGTTGGTTCATGTTGTGTGACGATATGCCGCCAAGACGGAGACGCATAGATCACTTTTCTACCACGGACACAACGTTCGCTACCAAGATGATAGCTACCTGCTAACTGCAACCTGCCTACTTACCTGCCTACGCATGTATGCAACATGAAAAATAACGACATTGTCCCCTTGGCACTCATCAACCTGTGGGTCAATCAGTCAGTCCTTGCAGCAATGATTCCAAAAGAACATGGCCCCGAGCCCAGTGCTCAGTGGGTCCAAGATCCTCGCCCGGGATCCTCTTCTGATATTATAATCAACCCTCCCATTGGTCTCTCGGCACTAGAGTTTGCGTGGAACCATGTCGAGGTCGGTTCTGTTCTGGCAAGTCCAGCTTGGCATCAGACGGGATGAGATCAAGTGCAAGGAAGTCAAATCATACCACTTTTCTTCATGATGCTTGCCAGATTTGCCCAACTTGCTTGCAGACGAAAGCCGTGGGCTAGGGCCTTCTGGTGACTAGGGTAAGACTGACGGGGGGTCAATGTGCACAAGGTAAACACTAGGTAAAGCCATGTAGTACATAGAGGCAACCTTTTGAGTGGTACATGCCGTACTGGTAGAACCATATCTCGGAGCCATGTATCGTGTCACTCTAATGGTTTCCTATCTAGTTAGCATATACCTAAGGTAGCTTTTCCCTCGAGTCTCCGTCGGCCAAGGCCCTCTTCTCGTCTCGGGTATAAACATGCAGCGTTCTCCCTCTCTTGCCCAAGAGTTTTGTCCATCCTTCTTGGCTCACCTCTTCCTCACCCGTCAAACACGTGGGAAACGTCCAATTAGTCAAAAATGGGCCGTTCAACAAGATCGTTTGCTTTCTTTGGTCTTTTGGGACTCGCCTCGGCCGTGGGCTGTCCCTTTGCCGACCCGGGTTCTCTCCTCGCACGGGATGATGTCTCGTCCGATGACTTTCTTGCTTCGTTTGAGCTTGACGATAGCACTGGTTACATGACCGATGATGTCGGTGGTCAAATCTCGGAGCAAAACACCTTGAAGGCTGGAAGCCGTGGTCCTTCTCTGCTCGAGGATTACATCTTTCGACAAAAGTAGGTCTTGACCTTTAAGCTGTTGATGGTGCCTCACGAATGCTAATATCGGATAGGATAACACATTTCGACCATGAACGTGTAAGTATAATGAATCTGCAAGACTCATAGCTCGTTTTGATTCCTGTTGGAAGTGAGGCTTGGTGTAGTAAAGCTGTCAAAACTGACAACACGTTTGTCCTAGGTACCTGAGCGAGCTGTCCACGCCCGCGGTGCTGGTGCCCATGGCACTTTCACTAGCTATGGTGACTGGAGCAACATTACTGCTGCTTCGTTCCTGAGCGAAGCTGGAAAGCAGACTCCCGTCTTCACTCGTTTCTCGACCGTTGCCGGATCACGAGGCAGTGCCGATACCGCCCGTGATGTCCACGGATTCGCCGTCAGATTGTAAGCAGTGAGAACTTCAAACCTCGCAAGAACTTGAGCTAACAGATGTTCAGCTACACTGACGAGGGAAACTTTGGTATGCTCTCTCGAGCCCGTCATTTGATGGAGTACTAACACGCAGTTTAGATATCGTGGGCAACAACATCCCGGTCTTTTTCATCCAAGATGCCATTCAATTCCCCGACTTGATCCATTCTGTCAAGCCGTCGCCGGACAATGAAATTCCCCAAGCCGCAACAGCCCACGACTCAGCATGGGACTTTTTCAGCCAGCAAGCGAGCACTTTGCACACTCTGTTTTGGGCCATGGCCGGATACGGTATTCCTCGTAGCTTCCGACACATGGTAAGGATCACCTAATGACCAACTTGAAATGAGACACATGACTGACTTGACCCAGGATGGTTTTGGTATCCACACTTTCCGCCTGGTTACTGATGATGGCACTTCGAAACTCGTCAAGTGGCACTGGAAGTCCAAGCAAGGAAAGGCATCATTGGTCTGGGAAGAGGCCCAGATCCTTGCTGGCAAGAATGCAGACATGCACCGACAGGATCTCTGGGATGCAATTGAGTCTGGAAACGGCCCTGAGTGGGAGCTCGGTGTTCAGATTGTCGACGAGGAGAAGGCATTGGCTTATGGCTTCGACATGCTCGATCCAACAAAGATCCTACCCGAGGAATACGTCCCTGTTCAGTTGCTCGGCGTCATGAAGTTGGACACCAACCCCACCAACTACTTTGCCGAGACGGAGCAAGTCATGTTCCAACCTGGACACATCGTTCGCGGTATTGACTTTACCGAGGACCCTCTGCTGCAGGGTCGCATCTTCTCCTACCTAGACACCCAGTTGAACCGACACGGCGGTCCCAACTTTGAGCAGCTGCCCATCAACCGTCCTCGTGCTGCGATCCACAACAACAACCGAGATGGTGCTGGACAGAATTTTATCCACAAGAACAAGATTCACTGTGAGCCCTGCCGCTTAACAAGACCGTGGAAATCGTTACTCACTTCTCAATAGACTCTCCAAACACCCTCAACGGCGGATATCCGCAGCAAGCCGACCAGAAGAATGGTCGTGGCTTCTTCACAGCTCCCAGCCGTACCGTCACTGGTAACCTGGTTCGGGCGCTCTCGTCCACCTTTGATGACCACTGGTCGCAGCCTCGTCTTTTCTACAACTCCTTGACCCCTGTTGAGCAGCAATTTTTGATCAACGCCATTCGCTTCGAGACCTCCAAGCTCTCATCGTCCACAGTCCAGCAGAACGTCATTGACCAGCTGAACCGCATCAGCAACGACATTGCCGGCCGCGTGGCTACTGCCCTGGGTCTCGACACGCCCACACCCGACGACACCTACTACCACGACAACGTGACGGCCGGCATCTCCATCACCAACAGCACCCTGCCCACTATTGCCACCCTGCAGGTCGGCATTCTGGGCACGACCGGGTCGCTTACCCAGGCTACTTCGCTCCGTCAGGCCCTCGAGGCTGAAGGTCTTGTCGTGACCGTGGTGGCCGAGTCGCTCGCGGCTGGTGTCAACAAGACCTACTCGGCCGCCGACGCAACCGATTTTGATGCCATTGTCATTGATGCTGCCGCCGATCAGGCTGGGCTTTTCAACAGCACTGCGGCCTCGTCGTTGTTCCCCACGGGCCGCCCGGCCCAGATTGCGCAGATGGGATACCTGTTTGGCAAGCCCATTGGCTACCTAGGAGGCAACGGCACCGTCAGCTCCACCATTACTTCGTCAGGCATCACCGAGAGTGAGGATGGTGTCTACTTCCAGTCGGAAATGAATACTCTCGTGGAGGATCTCAAGGACGGCTTGGCGACTTTCAAATTCACTGGACGCTTTGCGATGGATTCTTGATTTTCCTAGATGCTATTCTTCGTAGTTCAATCTTTTTTCAAAAATGAGTAAATGAATACATTAATTATGATCGACAAAATGTCAAGTTTCGGATTGTTTTGAGGATGTGTGTTATGTGCTGTTAAGGCAATGGCCACAGTATGCTCACAGTCAGACGAGTGGAGCTTGAAAAGTCCACGACGATAGAGAATATAACCATTTATATGGAGAGACCTGAGCATATATGAGCATGTTTTGGTGCAATTCTAGATGACGTACTTGCATTGCATTACTAACAAGTTGAGAACAGGGTTGATAGACTCTTCAAGGTCGCCATACTGGCCACACGAGCAGAAATTTGCCCAAGACTCAGAAATTGACGTCTTACGAAAGGCAGTGCGGTCTTGAGGGAGTTGTGTTATGGGTAATAAATAATACGTACACTTGGAGCCCCTCGTCTACAACTGGTCATGCGATGTTAAACTTCTCCGACCTTATCCCTGTGCTTTATGAAAAAGCAAGACGCTATTGAAAACTTGTTTAATTTGATTCCTTTAATTTGAATGACAAGTGGAATTTGTACAATGTCGAGGAGTGAAATGGGCAGAGGGAAGTGTGTGGAATGCAGACTGTTCATAGTGGTATGCGAAATGTGCGGAGTACGGCTCTAAATAGCCTCAGCCTCGGCTAGCGATGGTCGTTGAAATAAAGCGAGAAGCAACCCCGTTTCCATTCCATTGGATTTCCCTTTTCCTCATGCCTACATGTAACTTGGTTATATATGCTAGGCATGTACAAAGATACCTCGGCTTTCTGGAACCGAAAGAGAGAAAATCCCAGGATACATTCCTATCCACCTTGTTATGTAGGTGTCTTTGTCATACAGCTTGGCACGCTGAGTCAGACCAGCCAAAGTCCACTTGGGGATCATGACTGCACAAGGTGACACGCGGTCAATATGTTCCGCTAAAGTTGAGCAGATATGTTGGAATAATGCTGCTACTAATATGTATAACTATGAATGTAACGTGCTCCGCGGCTGCCATTTCTGGATGCACATCACCTCTTTGTCTGTTCTGTTGCCATCAGCAGGAGTGACTATAATATACCATCATCACCACCTCGGAGAACTGACAGGAGTGATAATGTAGAAATCAATTACAATATCGGAATTGAGCCGTTGAGTACTGACCCGACGGTATAAGGGGTTAATGTATATGCTTTAGTGCTGCTGCTGATGAGCAACTTTGGTTTCTCCCCTCCCCAAAAAGAAAAAAGAGAAAAAAAGAGAAAAGGAGACTTCATATTCACCAATTAACATAAGGGCATGTCGTTCACAGAAAACGATGCTCTGCCAATCGACTTACAAGGAAATAACTCCATGAGTAATTTACCAAAGATGGAACAGATGCAATATGAATAACCAGGGGAAATCCCAGCATAAAATCTCATTTTCAATCGCCGAAACGGGAATTGTAGGTTCCCTGGTGTCAAGCCAGCGCTTCTCATGATCTAGGGAAGAGCGGACAAGATGCCGAGTTTTCCAAGAGCCATGGTCGTATGTGATGACAGTTGCCATGATTGCATCTTAAAACACAATCGCAGACTTTCGAATGCAAGGGCTCTAACACAAGCGACAGTGCATCTCTGATAATTGGATGTGGCTTAAAAATTAGGTGCGCTGCATGCGTGGACAATGTGTAATGTCCCATCGTGGACGAGAACAACGCTGTGGATATAATTATGAGAGTGCATGTATTCATGTCCTATGTTTGTTTCTCTACATTCTACTTGTTGTAGATTCCGTCATATGTAAGTGTTGATCATCCAACTCTATCGACATGTGGGCTCAAGTGGCTTTTATCCTGTCCTGCTGTACTTTATGACCAAAACGCTCGGCACGCAAACCAAGTGGATTTCTGTCCCTCTGTCTTGAGTAACACCGCCTCAAATGAATGCAAATGCACACATTCCCAAGCAAAGACGCCGCCAACGCCTACGCCAAATCAACCGCATGGGTTGAATGCAGCGCAATTACTAAACATACAAATGTAGAGTGAGAATAGCTCCCTCGAGTGGCCAGTTATGCACTTGCGTCAACGCTGCCAAGCGAGAAGCCAATATGATCTCGTCCATCGTCTATCACACGTCCATACCTATAAATTGTTAGCTTGGTGCGACTTGCCAGATTGAATACAATCATGTATACTTACTCCAACAGTAACCTGAAAAACCAGACCTCCATGTCTTCATGTCTAAGCACCTTGTTTGCCCAGTCACGTTGCTGGTTGGCAAGTCTCTCGGCCTCCTTCCTGCCAAGATCCCCATCGCCAAAGAATCTGACGGCTTCAAGCCAGTCGTCACCTTGCAGGCTGAGGGGAATGTAATGTGCCCAAGGCTTCAGCCACTCCAAATGCCATTCCTTGAAAATGGCCCACTTGAAGACTAGACTGCGGCTTCTCAAGAAAGCGTAGAAGCGACCGCTGAAAGCATTGCCGTCAATGTCAAGGAGGTATTTGTATTGCCAAGCATCATACTGGTCTGCATGGCCCTTGATTGTGAAGAACTCCTTCTGGGCATCGCAATCGCCAGGGTCGCATTGTCCAACACCACTGAAGTAGACATCCATGAGATCCCGGTAGTCGCCGCGATTGACATGCTTGGGCTCCCATTGTTGATCGGCTTCGGTGCCTTTGTTGACCAGTATCTTAGCCCCCTCGGCCGCATTGATTTTCTGCACAAATCGTTGCCGATGTTGACGCCTCCAGCCGCCGGCTCTGCTAAAACCGCCAGTAGTGCTGCCTCGCCAGTATAGTTTGTCTTCCTTCTTTAACCAGGGATAGTCCTGCTTCTCGTCATAGCTCACCTTCTCATACCAATACCAGGGAGACGGGTAGAGAATGTCCGAGTATGAGGACATTTTGGACTGCGAGAAGATGGGGAAAAGATCGAGCACAATGTTGTATGCATTAGGTCGATCAAAGAACCCAAACGTCGAGCTAAGTGAAGGCGAATTGCAAATGTCAGACATTGCAGTCGTGTTGTAGACAAAGCCCAACTCTCCCAACCCGTAC
Organism: Pestalotiopsis fici W106-1; assembly: GCF_000516985.1. Lineage (NCBI taxonomy): Eukaryota > Fungi > Ascomycota > Sordariomycetes > Amphisphaeriales > Sporocadaceae > Pestalotiopsis > Pestalotiopsis fici. The sequence continues at coordinate 4,564,480 of NW_006917093.1, read as the reverse complement.
TTGGAGACGTCGTCCCGCTTCTCGTCGTCCTCGAGACCACGCGCCGGGCTATCTGGGGGGCAAGACAAGCGTGAATGGGTCCAGGTAGGCTGGTGCGCAAACACGTTGAACCTTGTCTGCTTTTGCTCCTCAAACCCATGTCCGGTGGTCAGGCCGCTCTTGGCTTTTGTGAATTCATTCTTTGGATTCTTGTTGAGGAACGCCTTGGGCATATTGACGTCCAGTCCTCTGTTGACCAGTCTCGCTAAATCGTCATGCGGCACGATAACTCGCGGCTCGTCGTGCAAGTTGAAGCACAGGTCCATGTTTGGCAGCCACTCGATGAATTTGCCCATCATGCCCACGGTTGCTTCGCGCTGCCAATCGCCGCCTCCCTGCACATGGGTTGCCTTGCCTCCGCGGATTGAGATTCCCAAGAGCGCGTTGTCGAAGCCCAGCGCCTCCTTGCCCCTCTGTCGAATCGTCTCAGGTTTGAGGCCCCAGAAGGGTGTCAGAGACTGGTGGATCATGTCAAACTCATCGATAAGCTGCACGCCCTTGGCCTGAGCGAAGGCGAACCACTTGTCAAAGTTTGGCGGTGGCGGAATCTTGTATCTCCTCCGGTATTCGGCAACGGCCTCCTGGAGGGTCTTGGACTGGCGTCGCTTGGTGTCTTCCAACTCGCGTTCGGCGGCCGTAATCAGATGCCACATGGGATGTGAGCCAGCGGGCGCAGGTTTCGTCTTTGGGTCATCAGGCCCCGGCGGCGAAGATGCTGGGTTGGTCATGGAGCCATCGTCATGGCCACCCGTGAAGGAGGTGAAGGACCCGGCATGTGGAATTGGTGTGCCAGACGGCGAAAATCGAAGCAAGGAGAAGACACAAATGATGAAGAATAAGAAGCCTCCGGTGAGGACAAGCTGCTTGGGTCGCATGGTCGTTGCGCCCATGCTTTTTTTTTTCCCAAAAAAAGAAGACTGCTCCAAGAAAGCGGCAGCAAAGGCCGTTCGGTCGGCGTAGGGGACTGCTTCTCCTCAGGTATCGAATAGAATCTGTCTCAAGTTATATGATAACAATAAAGATCACATTACTCTCGCAAAGAAAGCAGAGCGCTCAAGCCATGGATTCAGCATGTGATCTCCAAAAATTGCTGTGATCGAGTGGAGGAATTGTTGCGACGATGAACTTATGGCAAGCATCCATCAATTCAAGGCGACAGTCTGGTGGATCCAGGGGAATGTGCCTAAAAGGTTAGCGAAGTTAAAGCTGTCCGCCGCCGATGCAGGCTGTACGTACCTACTGAAAGCGCGCTTTCGGTCTGGGCCATACCTATCCTGGCCCAATTTTGACGCGGCGCCATCCAGGATTGGCGCGTCGCAAATGTCTCCATGGCCAAATGTGTGAATTTCATGACAATTTCTCAGCATGATAGTTTAGACTTGCGCATGTGAATTCCACGCTCTAATTCCTTCACTTGCTAGTCATATCTCTTTCCTCCTGATTGCATTGCAGTCTTCATGCCTGTCTGCCTACAAAGCCAGATTCAGCTCAACTGTAAGACCTGCATCACTTAACAAGTGACTGACTGTAGCACATGTCAAGATGCAGCCATCCAATGATGTCCGTCGGATTTGAACACAGATAATCAGGCTGTTGTTAGGCTGAGGCTCAGAGACATCCTGGGCCGTGGCATTTCACAAATCACACCAAGCAGTTCTTTTAGAGGGTCATTTATAATTGGGGTAGTGAGACGAGCACATCATCTTTGTCATTGCTTCATTTGGCTATAGAAAATCGAGGCCAAGATCTAGGCCAGTTCATGACCTCCAAACGCCCGCAAATGCTTTTTGTGATAACCTTCGCTTCCCTTGCCCCATTTTTACTGATTCATCGGTACGTTCTGCTTAGTAGAAGAAACCGATGATCTTGCCGGCAACGTGCTTGCGGCGGGCCTCCTCGTGGTCCATGATACCAGCGGAGGTGGTCAGGATGACGTAGCCGAACTGACGGGCGGGCAGCAGCTTGACAACCCACTTCTCGAGGTCACGGAGCTGGACGTTGTAGCGGGGGGAGATGACACCGGTCTTGTTGAGGCGGCCGTTGAGCTGGACAACGATCTTGCCGGAGCGGTGGTCGTCGACCTCCTCGAACTCGCCAATGTAGCTGCAAGTACATGTCAGTATATATGTAGCGAAGAACTAAACGTGAGAACTTCATGTGAATGAATCAGAGACACGTGTAAGATTCCCTCGCCCGTGGTAACACATCGATATATCGGCAACTTAAAAGACTATGGTCGTGGGATTGTTGAGACCGTCATCCAGTTATCATGCCGAAGTTTGGTGTTGGGGGTTTGTGTACCACGAGCAAGAGTAATCCTTCCAACAATTGCCTGCTAAAGCCACCCTGAAGTCGTCGAGATTTTGTTACGTACCCGTGGCGCTGCATGACGGTCAAGAACTTGACGATGACCTTGGAGCTAGGTCGGATCAGGACCTGGCGCTTGCCGGCCTTCTCGGCGTTGTTGATGGCGTTGAGCGCATCGTGGAGGACGGAGGTCTTGACCATTTTGGCGGTTGGGTGAGATTCTCAAATCGTGGAGAAGGGATATGAGGTATCTATTCGGGTTCAAGTTGTGGTTAGCCTTCAAAAGCCAAGAGCATGGAGAGTGCCCCCGCAAGAGGGTTCTGCCCGCTCAATACTGGAGAGGAGAAGCGTATCAGCGAACCCGCCCGCCATCATTATCGGCAGCAGCGGTGGCCATCAGCTTTTCGCGATGCCTGGCTGGGCTCATGATAGTGAGTTCCTGATTGCTCTCCCCCGGCTTCTTGAAGGGGCGTCTTGCGAGTGATTCACTCCCCCATCGTCGTGTGATGGAACATACCTCAATTGGGTCGTAAGCGACTGGTGATGTGGTGTACTGAAAAATTGTCGGGCGGAGGGGATCAAGATAAAAAAGTTTCGGACTCTAGCTGGGGACCCATTCGCACAATATTGTGCCGTGCTCCCCAGCGCACGGGAAGCAATTTTCGGTGTGGTGTACAGGCCACACGGCCCGCCGGATAAAAAGCGGGTAAACTTTTGGCAACCCTAAGCAGCCTGCAATTGGCTGCTAGAGCTCCAACCCCACGTCAGCGCAAGGCACGAAAATCGCTGCCCATCAAACGAGGGCAGAAGGCGCCATATCGAAAGTCTCGAAAAAAGGTTCTAGTCTGGATAATCTGCACACGATCCCTTCACCCACCACCAACAACCACTTCCACCCCAACTCCCATTCGCCAACCGACACTCTTCGAGGATCGCACCGGTATCACACACAACTTACACGATGGTAAGTTTTCGCCTTTGCCGCTCCCGCTTTTCCTTGCCCGACCAGCCCTCGCGTTTGCCGATTGTGCAAGGATCTTTCTGGGATTTGCGCTACGACATGATGCTTGCACCTAGGCAATGCGATGCGCCGCGATGCACCACATGTGCAATTGCATAGTGTACTTGATGCTGACATGTTATTCCCTCTTGTAGTCGGACGTAGAAGAGCACAACGCCCCCGAGGCCCCCGAAGAAGTCGAAGTCTCTGCCGATGCCTCCAAGGGCCAGATGTCCGTTCTGGACGCCCTGAAGGGTGTTCTGAAGCTCTCCCTGATGCACGACGGTCTTGCCCGTGGTCTCCGTGAGGCTTCCAAGGCTCTCGACAGACGCCAGGCTCACATGTGCGTCCTGAACGAGTCCTGCGAGGAGGAGGCCTACAAGAAGCTGGTCATTGCTCTGTGCTCCGAGCACAAGATCCCCCTGATCAAGGTTCCCGATGGCAAGCAGCTCGGCGAGTGGGCTGGTCTCTGTAAGTGACGACGAGCTGCATTGAAGTTGGCACTTGAACAAGGACTAATCAAGAGTTTGTAGGCGTCTTGGACCGTGAGGGTAACGCCCGCAAGGTCGTCAACTGCTCCTGCGTCGTTGTTAAGGACTGGGGTGAGGAGTCGACTGAGCGCTCCATCCTTCTCAACTACTTCCAGACTGAGCAGTAAATTGGCTATCGCGGCGTTGATGGTAGGAGGGATATAGAAGGTAGAGGGACTATGAGATCTTGACTTCATCTTTCCCTACGGCTCATTGGGTTGTACAATCATCCAACAAGGCTAAAACAACATACTGCATCGGAATGGAAAATTGCATTGAGAACATATTACGACCGCAACGTCACGTGATACCGAGTTTCCACGTAAACATGCCACCGAGGGACTCCAAACGGCAAGCACTCGAGATTTGGTCGCTGCGTGAAGTGTATTGGACTATGTTCATGGGACCCGGCGAGAGTACCCTTGGCCTGTGGCTACACTTGAAACTGTTCTGCAACTGAAATTTATTGTTGCAAGTAAATGGCTGACTGCAACTTATAGATTTTCATGTGATTGTGTCGAAGCACATTGCAGCATGTTGCCTGAACTATTCCTCCTAAGTAGCTCTCTGGTGCTGATTCAGTCTTTTTGAAGGAGAAATCTCCGTGGCTTCTCATATACCATTCATCTTGAAGAGGCGCGAGCCTCCTATCTTCGGAAACATTCTATAGCATTCGACCCACTGATATGCTTCTTTCTCATAGCAATCGTCTTGAGGTTTGCCTTCCAGTCTGCAACGAACATGAACCATAGTGGCGATCAAGATCCAATCTCGTTTATCCATCTTTCCAGATCGCCAAGCAGACGCTCGCCAATATCAGCCTCGACCACACAGTCTTGCCAGCTGCAAGTGACGCACATTTGCTCGTCCTTTACCGTCATGATTATTACGGATATGGCGGCAGAGAGTATCTCGGTGCTCAGTACTAGTTCCGCCTTGCGCAACGACCAACCCTCTTCTTGCTCCTGTGCTCTGCCGACATTGCGGTCCAAGACTCCCAGATTCGTAACGAGCCAAGAAAAGTATCTCGCCTTTTGCATTTCACCCTGCTGCTGGGCTCGCCAGTCCGAGACAAACTTCATGATGCCTATCGAGTCATTGAATAGCCCTGAGTCGAGTCTCGCCCGGATCTCTTGTCGTACTCGGGCCGCGACGGACCAGACAGTGTCCATTATCTCGCTTGGGAGACTTGCATTTTCGTCGGTCCTAGGTGGCCTTTTGGATCGAATCGAAGCAACTAGCTTGGCATCGAATTCATGGTCGACCACCGATACATAGTTACACATGGTCTCTTTGGGTTGTAGCCAAGGATAACGTGGAGGATTTGGTGGCAAGATGTGTCGCAGATCATATGGAGTCCTGCTTGCAAACCCTTTCATGTCGCCAAGAGAACGTGCTAGGGAGACGAGGGCTAGGGCCTGGACGAGACCAGTCACTGTGGTGTGATGTAGACGGCAGGCGCGCACTAGGTTCGTGGCGACTTCATGGCTGACGCTAAAGGTACGAAATCGCGTTGTGAAGGGCTTGTGCTTGATTGGAGCCCAGGTGGCGTAGGTGTCTTCAGGTGGGAAAATTGATGGTGGTTTCAGCTCTTTCCAAAGTGCCTTGAACAAAAACTTAGGTGCCACAAGCCACCAGGAGAGCAATTCAGGGTTTGGTGCCAACTTGTCAGAAGGATCCGAGAGGTCGAGAATCAAACTATCTGAACCTTTGGTAGTTTCGAGTACAGATTCCTTGTCCTGGGCGAGGCTTTCGTTAAGATTTCTTGCTAGGTGCTGATGGAAAAACTTGCCGCTCGTACCATCGTGATGCGGATGGTTCCATACATACAGAACCTCGATGAATTCTGCTCCGAGCACATGCATTACGATCACTCTCCAGCCGGGTTGGATTGAGATATCTTCAAATTTGGAATCAACTTGAGTCTGCAATGACTGCACACGAAGCATCTCGAGTTGGCTAGACTAGTCAAGTGACCTCCATTCCACATGCTTAGAGAGGTCCAGGCGATCAAGCCGAACAAACCTAGGGTCTCTGGTGTTTTCATCAACTATACCCACGCATAGGTGCGGTTGAGCCAGGACAACACGCGCAACAGCGTCGTGGAATTTGGCTTTGAGTTTCTCCAGCGCTTCCGGGCGACATAGTCTCGACGGGGGAGAGTAGCGGCATGCTATAACGGTTCCTCGATAGTAATCTAGCGAGTGCATGGCTGTATGATAGGCCTCACTGTTCCTCTATTAGATGTTGCTCTTTCATGTGCCTCTTGCAATATTCTTTTTGCATGCAACAGGCAGCGACTTTGAAAACTTACTGGCAACCCATCCCCCGAATTCTCGCGCCGGCATTTCTGCTGTTGGTGTCGCCCATATTATAATCCATAAGCAACTTGTTATCATCACGAGAGATGGCGAGTATTGTTGTCTTCAACCGCATGAGCACTATGCTCCCTATGTACTGTTGGTACAGACATATATAGAACTTAAGGTCCACTTTTTCCAGGAGTACATTATTTATAAATCAGCACTAACATACTTGCATAGTCTTGGTGAATCCTGTCGCAAAGAATGATCGTAGAAATTGGAAATAATGAATCTAAGTACTTTATAATCCGATATGATCTTCTTTTTCCTGTCCGAAAGAGGATGGTTCAGACTTTCTAAGAAATTAGCGAACTCAAGCAGAACAGAGGCTGATTATACTGCAACAATGATCTGCGCAAGCGTAAATGGAGCACATCAAAGTTCCTCGAACCGCTGAATCCCGACTTCCTGGGTCATAATTCTGTATGGCCTTGGCAATCTCCGAGACAATGACACTTTGCAAATCAATTCGACCGGTCATAGAGTACAGAGGTGCATATTGTCGGGCGCAGTACTTGCAACAGACCGTAACGGTACACAGGCATGTACGCGAAGCTTCAAGTCTAATGTCTCTCTCCCTAGAGTTGATGGAGGTATGTATTGCATTGATCGCTTCCCCTTGTGATATAGAGCCTTCTTAACACTCATTTTGACGCATGTAATTCAGCACTTCTCCAGTCTCCAGCTATAGATGTGACAAATATGATTGAGAACTGATACTTTTGATGATCTGGCGACTAATTTGTATGATCATGGGCGAGGATAGGGTATCTTAATATGGCGGCCAGTTAAAGGTCCACTAACCTGAGGTTAGTGTAGTGTAGTTGTTGGTGCATCCTCATGCTAAGATACATTACTTGACACCTTGTTTTCCTACCTTTGGTTACAGCGGGGTGCCTCCAGTCCCAGGGTTCAGATATTCTGCTAACGGTTTTTTTTCAGCGTGCTAAAATGTTAAGAGTAGGTGAGTTACATGATTCATATAACCATAAGATACATTAAACCATACATTTAAAAAAAAGAAAAAACAAGAAGGATTCTGTGTATTTCCTCAAGGTCTAGGTGCTTGAGAGGTAGGTTACTGCTGTTGTTGGCTTTTACATACACTATTTTAACCATTTGCATTGTCCCAGCCGACCCACTTTTCTCTCCTGTTCCGCTCTCAAATCCTAAAACTAATGCAACGCGTTCCTTCCTGCTGACCAACACCTCAACCAAGGTCAAAGGATTTTGCTTCTTTTCATTCTGTTGAAGAGCAGAACAAGGCCACGAGAGCTGGAACAAATACTATTCAGAGACAGGTGAGTGCAGCACTCCAGCGAGACAAGATACGGGACTGACGCCTTCCAGGGATCCAAAGCTCACTAGCAACAATGGGGGGCATGCTGTCAAAGAATGACTTTCCGGTGAAGGGCAGAGTACGTGGCAAACTCCCTCAGAACTCCCCATCTTCAGCCCTGTTTTGGAGAGAATAAGTGGCTGACAAGTCCAAAAGACCGTGCTGATCACGGGTGGCTCGCGTGGTATGGGCCGCGCTGCCGGGCGCATACTTGCCGAGAGGGGAGCGAACGTGGTGATCGTTGCACGAGACCAGAAGAGACTGCTTGAGGCCATCAAGCACATACAAGTAGGTTGACAGGGTAGATATCAGGCATTGCCGAGATCATGGGCTGACGTGACAACAGGAAGGGGCCGAAAACTCGGAGACGCAGCGTTTTCACCACATCAGCGCAGACTTGAGCTCGCCGTCTGAATCTGTCAGAGTCATTGACGAAGTTGCGACATGGAACTCGGGGAACCCACCAGACATTGTTTGGTGCTGCGCCGGAACTTCTCATCCTGGCCTTTTTGTGGACACGCCCATCTCTGCCTTCAGAGAACAGATGGACGGTAACTATTTCTCGAGCTTGTACATGGCGCATGCTGCCGTGAATTGCTGGATCAAAGGAGCGCGAGAGGGAGTCGATGGTCCAAAGGAGACGGCTAGCAATGGAAAGGCTGCCAAGCCAGCGCGTCACATCATTTTCACTGCCTCGTTCCTGGCTCTCTACGGCATTGCTGGTTACGGAGCCTACAGTCCATCCAAGGCCGCCCTACGCTCTCTTTGCGAAACACTGTCTCAGGAGATGAACCTCTACACCGCGGCACATCCAAACGAGGCCCCAATCCGTGCACACACCATCTTCCCTGCCACAATACTTACCGAGTCATATGAGGCTGAGAACCTTATTAAACCTGATGTTACCAAGATGTTGGAAGAGGATGACAAGGGACAAACCCCGGAGGTTGTTGCCCTGGAGAGTATCAAGGGGTTAGAGCGCGGTCTAGAGCTTATCACCACTGATCTCATGACGGGTCTAGTCAAGGGCAGCATGCTTGGAGGCAGTACCAGGGGTGGCCCTGGCAGAATCCTGATTGATTGGTTCCTAGCTTGGCTCATGGGCATCGTCATGGTGATTGTGAGATCCGACATGGACAAGAAGGTTAGGGATTGGGGACGTAAATTTGGCTCAGCTTCCAAGACAACTGCAAGCAAGCAAACATGATTTGGAGCTCGAATCGCCTTGTAGTCCCGTGGAATATGAAGGGACCAAGTAATGGGAGTAGATTTGGTAGGTAGCTTCAGGTGACGAAGTTGTAAGATTAGCTCACGAACAACATTTGTAATACAGCGCAACCCAATTCTTGATAACCATCAAAGTATCCAAAAATGGTCCTCCTGCCGACTCCTATCACATCAAGATCAAGCCGCAAAGAGATAGTGGCCTTACTGCTCATTTGAACTATTCGCTGCTTATTCGTTGAATAATCTACCAGCAGCTTTTGGCTTACCTGCCTCTGTACTGCGGCCAGAGGTCAGAAATAAGCATGCAAGAATACATTATCATGTGGGCCATTTCCTTGAGGCGCAATATGCCTGCACTTATTTCTTGCCTTCCAAGAGGATAATATGGTAGCCAAAGACAGTTTTGCAAAGACCGTAATTGTACGACTTCATGGGCTCCTTTTCGCCCTTGACCGCAGCCTTGTGCTCGTCGACCGTGTCCATGGCAAACGCGACCTCTTCAAACTCTGGCTGCAGAGAACCCTTTTGCTTGAACCCGCCCAGGTCACCACCTTGAGAGAGAGATGAATTGGTAAGATGCTCTCTCATGTGCTAACGGTGATTGTATACAACGAAAAAAAAAAAAAAAGATACAGGAAAACTCACCTGATCGAGCCTTTTCTGTCGAGTATTTTACACAGACTTCCTTCCAGTCTTTCCCGTCCCTCAGCTCGGCAAGGGCCTCCTCGCGCTGGGAGAACTTCTCGCAGAGAATGTGGCGTGCCGAGATGGCTTGCGCTCCCTTCTTCTTGGTTGCCGCCGGCGCGGCATCTGCCTTTCCTTTGGATTGCGACTTGGAGTCCGACTTGCCCTTCTTGCCGGCCATTTTTAGAACGAATGAGAGAGAGGGAGGCGAGCCGCTGTGATGTAAACGTTCTTCAAAAGTAACTTGAGGAGAGGCACTGGATCAGCTCAACATCAGAAAGATGCGGGATCCCCACTTTGGTGTGCGCACAAACATCATTTTACCTTTAGTGGCAGAAAATGTACGCCCAAGAATTCCCAATGGCTGCCTATTTAGGACTAGACAGCTCTAATTTCCATAGAATCTACTATTTGCAGGAATGCAACATCCAGGTTCTATTCTGCATGTAAGACAACATAGATATCACAAAGGCCCCGAGGGAAAGGATTAATAGGGACTTTGCTTTATCATTTAGAGAGGTAATGTATTTAAGGCACCGGATCTTTCCTGGTATTTGAGTCCATCTTGGCTTGCTCTTCGCACGCAAAGGCTTTCGTAACCTCCTCACTACTTCTATGAAAATGAGGCTCGGAATTCACAGTCGCGTTTATAGTCTTCTCGGTCCTGCTTTTCTGTTTCCCGTTGGACAGTCCACTCGAAGAACTTGGCATCACCCTCGATCAGCTTGATTTTGTCTCCTTCAAGCTTTTCGTACAATCTCCAATCATCAAGCTGAGATGGTTTTGGGAATCTCTCCAAGTCTTGCATTGCCTTTTGATGAGCCACTCTTTCCAGGGTCAGCTCCAGCCTGTGAATGCTTGTCGTCTCGTTCATTTTGGTACCATACTGTCGAATTATATACCTTTTGGATCATTAGTCAGGAGTTATGGATGTGCATTCAGGCACAAGACACAACTTACAGTCCGTCGTATCTGACACCAGCCTGTGGTGCAAACACACTCTTCAGTCTATATCCCCTCAAAACACGAATCTGCTGGCCGACTTGTGAAATCAGGGGAATGTGCATGTCCATTGGACCTCCCTCGCGAATATACTTGATGACATGTGCTCGACGTGAAATCAGCTCCTCGCGACCCGTAAGCAGGGGCAAAGCTGTAATTCCGTAACGGCCACTCGTTGCTTTTTCGAGCGGGGCACCAACGATGCCATCTCTTTGAGCGCAGACAATGTTGAGCCACCAGCTATCATCCAAGTTAGCAAGTAATGGTCCAAGTAGAATATGCAGTTCACTGTACATACTGTCCTGGCTCAAAGACCTGATTACCCTCAATGGCACCCACCAGATTACTCGTGGCTGCCGTCTGCCACATGCCCAAGTCATAGGCAACAGCAGAAGTGAAGGAAACTTCTTTCAGCCGTCCGCCTTTAACCATGACTGCACATCGTAGCTGATCAATCATGACATACTGCTCGCGGAAGCGATGCCTCCACAAGACGCGCAACTTCTTAGAGTGCGCAATGTCAACTCTGAATCGTAGAGGCAGCTCGACGGTATGGCTTGCTGCCTTCATCAGCCCGGAAAAATGCAAAAGTTCCTCTAGCAGCTTGTCCAGGCGTGCATATTCGATAGTTTCGAAGTTCATGGTCGGATGCTTGCGCTCTTCATCCCGGATGATGGCTTCCAAAAAGGCACTCAGCTTGCTTGCATCCGGACCCAGGGACTCATCGTGTCGGATTGATGCCCGCACAGAGTCGGACAGCTTGAGCAGTGCCGCCTTATCCCAGACATCATCTCCAGAGTCGTCGGATTGGAGCGACTCGGTCGACTGTGCTGCAGGGAAATCGGTTAGCATTTAGTTAGCACATCGGGGGGAGAAAGGGAGGGGGAGAGGGGAATAATCTTACTTCTCGGCGACGGTGACTTTCGCGAGAAAGGAAGTCCCGTCCCATCAAAGCTAAAGTGCCGTATTGTTGGGGTCAAGAGCTAGATTACTTGTGTCAGTTTAATTGGCTCGGTGGTTTTTTTTGGAGACCTCAGCCCGCCCTCCCCGATTATTGTTTTCTTGTGTTACTTTACCTGGTTCATGATTATGTCCTTGGGTCGCCCGAAAATCGACGGACGTGAGGAGTCATCTTCAACGGCTCGGAGCGGCGATGGTCTTGGCTTTGCCGGGAGTCCTTCTCGGCGTGTCCTGGTGCTGTAGTTTCTCCTAGCGAAACGTTCGAGAGCGCTCATGGTTGCCAAGCACTGGGTGGTAACACAAAGAAAGACTAAAGCTGTTTATGTACTACTAGGTGAGTGATAATGATAGAGAAATCTACAATGTTAATAGAGAATGCGGAAAGGACATTGACGGCAAATGCAGTCGTGTAGGCAATTGCTTATATGAGGTACAAAGTATTATCGAGCAGCTATGCCAGCATACAAACAAACAGGTCCGTTGGACGGCTGAAAGGTACTACTCTGAGACAAAGAATGGACGTGTTGTTAATAATGCTCGCTGGTTTGCGACTTCTGGTAGGGCTGGGAACAAAGAAATGGCAAGACCAGCGTTATTCTCTTCGTACAGGCAAGAGCGGTATTAACAAGCAGTTCAAGATCTTTGCATTCGCTTATGTTGGTAAAGGTCCGTGATTAGCTTATGACCATTTACTATGATACACTTCAAGGAAATGATGAAGGCCAAATACAAATATCCCTCTGAAACGACAAAGAAGAATAAGGCAACGCCAGCATTTTTTGAGTTCATTATGGATGCCGTTTTGTGCACATGTCTGGTCAATATGTTAGAAGCATTGACTGTGTATTTTGAACATTCTGAGTGAATCACATGCAAATCGACAACAATTCATCCAACAACAAGTCCATCAATCCACTGTCTGTGTTTTGGCCTCTGTTATTCATTTGGTAATGAAATTTGTGTCAGTAGGCACGATATGGCTCGTTTATCTGTGGCGTCAGGAGTTTGTGCCCATCGTTGCTTGAGATGCCGGAAAAGAAAAACAATTCCATCGAGTTCTGTCTAAAGTGATGTGAATAATCCGTAGGCACACTCCGTCATAACACCAGACTAATGTGTGTTTGCTTTGAGACATAAATAATTTGTGTCTGTTCAAGATTGCCAAGTCTTGGATTGGACCTCGATAAGTTTCAATGGATGTATAATCATAGACTAGTTCTACAAGGATAACTACGAGTAAACTGTCGAAATTTGCTCTTACACAAAGTCACTGATTATATCAAACCTCATTATGCGTCTTCTCGGCTAATATGCCCAAAACCAAAGACAATGCAACACTTGAAATCAAGAAGATATTACTATAATAGAAATAGGGCCACTCCTCCTTTTTTTAAGAAGGAAAAAAAAAAAGAGAAAGAGAGAGATATATATATTATATAAAGAGGTATGGCCTCCTAGATGCTATTCCAGAGTACTTCCATGTGTTGGTTGTTAAGCTGCAGGGTCTATAACGCAGGATTATTCAAAATCTATTCTCTTTGTCGAGCCATTTTCAGTGGATGCACTGTACGATTCTGGTAATGAGTGAATGCAAGGTTGCAGTCTAATTCCAGTGTGACAGCGGCTCATGGATGTACGGTATATGTAAGAGGAAAAAATCACCTTAGGTAATGGTTCTAGAAGCTGGTCGGCGTCTTCCGCGTCGCGCACTAAAAAGTGGAGGTGCATTGGCCAATTCCTGAACCCTTTTCCGAACTTTGGAGAGAGAGCTCAATTGGAACCATCCCAACAAGCAGCTCCCCCAGCTCCCCCAGCTCCCTTATCCTCACTCCTCTGTCGTCGTGTCTCAACACAGCGCGCGCGCCAGCCGAGACAATCATCATGGCCGACTTTCTCAAGAACATCATTGGTGGTGCCAAGTCAGAGGAGCCGGTGCCCTCGGCAGACGCAGGTACGTAATCTCTCTGTCCCGACTCCCCCTTCTCCTATGCGTGCTCTGCGGCGCAGTAGTACTGGCGTGTGCGCTTCCCTCTCCGGATCGCTAGATGACGCTCAGGCCTGCGACGCACTCGTTCTCAGGCATTGGAAAGCCAGCAAGTAGTCAATGACCCTTATCAAGGCCTGAGTCACAGAGGCCTGGTGGTTTAATTTCAACTACTTTCCATCATTTCCAATGTCCTGGAGCGTTGGGCGAAAGCCGTCCCGTTGAGGCCATTACCAAAGATAACCCACCCCCTATGGATATGAGCTGTGCCGCTGACATCCGGCAGACTTCGCAGACTTTGCCGAAGCTCCCTCCCCCGCCCCGATTCCGTTTGAGAAACCCCCCGGAGGCGCGACTCTCAATGGCAATGGACCTGCCGTTACGGATCGTCCGTATACAAAGTGGTACAACGTCCATGAGCGCCACAGCCTCTCCGAGTTCAAGGCCGAGGGTGTGATATTGGCTGTCATTGCCGTCATCTTTACTCTGCACTTCATCGGCACCAAGCTCAACAAGGCAAAGTCGAGAGCATGGATCAAGGCGCACGCCCCGACGCTCGAGAACGAGTTCGCGCTGGTAGGGTTCGGTGGTGTTCCCAACGTCGAGCAGCAGCAGCCCGAGAAGCTCTTGAAACAGAAGAGCTTGTTCGAGTATGCGACTTATGCTACCGGCCGACAGAATGTTGCGTTCATGGACGTCGCCTTGACTCTAAAGAAGCGCTTCAACCCCATCATGACCTCTGTCGAGACCGTCTTGGGCTTCTTCTTCGACAGCTTCGGCTCTCCTGTTGACTCGCTCGAGGCTACCATCTACCCCTTTGATGGCAAGGAGTCGGCCATTGTCCCCAACCTGCCTGGCGCTGCCGAGCTCCGAACCAAGGATGCAAAGAGCGGCTACGACAACTTTGTTTGGGCTCTCGTCAACAAGGACAACATGAAGCAGCTGCGCGACGAGCGTTACGACCTCTCCATCACTTTCACCAAGGATAACTCAAAGCTGCCCATTTGGGTGACTTGCATGAGCGAGAGCGCTGAGATCACCGATGCCTTGCTCACCAAAGACTTGGCTGCCGCGATCGAGAAGGCTGGCGATCTGTTCGAGGCTTTGATCATTAGTGACCAGCCCCTTGACAAGCCAACCAGGGTCGAGGAAACTGCACCCCGCAAGCGACTCTTCCTTCGTTACAGACTCCCCTCCGACAACAACTACGACAACCTGTTGCCCCTATTCAACGTATTCGTGCGCCTCCCTGATCACCTGGCTGCCTCGGGTCATTTCCGCCCTGAGGTTCTCCGCAAGGTCAAGAATATTCGTGATGAGACAATCAAACAGATCCAGAAGCTCTCAGAAGATGAGAAGGCCGAGGAGCGGGCAATTGAGCGCGAGAAGACCAGGAAGGCCAAGCGAGATGCTGAGCTCAATGCTTTGGACGCCAAGGCTCAGAAGAAGTATTTGGACAAGGAGAAGGACAAGCAGATGCGCAAAGCTCAAAAGAAGCAGACTGTCAGGGGCTAGTATTACCAAGGCCAGTCTTACGACTCTATGGATATAGAGTGGTTTTGATGCGGTTTGTACGCCAATGACTTTGGCATATCTATACAGAACCCCCATCCCTTGGGCGTGTGCGACTGGAGCCAAAATGGTCTACCATCAACTTTCGATAGTCTCGGCGACTCTTCTTGGGCCACGATGATATGACTTGGGATGCATGGTGGTGGTGCAGCAGCGTCAAATGGATATACTACAACAACGGGAATCACCTCATCATTGAATTTTGGCTCGAGGCACTTGTGTCATGGTGTTTGGCAGGAAAAGCTTGAGCATAATTGTGAGACCATCAAGCGACCTATTTAGGTGTGCTTAAGACAATGTATGGATAGATAAAAGAAAAGAAAAGACGAGGGTATATCCAAATGTAAACATGGCCCGAGTCTTGGCTCCGAATTACTTGGACTCGGAAATTGATACAGGCAACAAGCAGCGTGCCCACCAGCAAGTCTACCTAAACACGACGCGGGGCATTCCGTCACCCCGCATTCTGCCTCACAAGCAAAGACATTGTAATATTGCATCTGTTGCATGATAGATACCTGTTATTTCCAGTACCTAGACTGTTGACAGTAACACAGTTCCAATCAGTCGAACCCTTGATAATTACCTAAATTGCAGCAGTCTTGGGGCTGCAGCGGTGCTGTTTCATTCTACTTGGTTCCATCGTCTTCTGAGCTTGACATCTCAGAAAGAGCTGCTGCTTGGTCCAGGTGGGAGCACCTACCTACTACCAATCTGCCCAACTACATTGCTGGATCCTAGCATAGCTTGGGAATAATCCAAAACATACCCAAAAAACTCATACAAGCCAAATCACCTTCCAGGTCATTGTGTGTGATCAGTATACGCAAAAGACGACGCTTTGAGCATTCAGCTTTCAGCTTTCCTGCAAAATGCCTGTCGACTACAGCAAATGGGTGGGTTGTCCTCGCTGTTCAAACTAATGTATTTACTTGGTCTGTACTGACACGTCTTTCTCCCGAGTATAGGACGCGCTCGAGCTCAGCGACGACTCTGATGTCGAGGTTCACCCCAACGTCGACAAGCGCTCCTTCATCCGTGCCAAACAGAATCAGATCCACGCCGAGCGCCAGCAGCGCAAGCTTCACATTGAGACGCTCAAGTACGAGCGCCAGATCAACGATGGCCTGATCAAGCGGATCAGCGGCCTCCTAAACTCCCTCAAGAACCATGCTTCTGAAGCTGAGACGCGGAACCCGGCCGAAGTGGCCTTCCAGGCCGTCATGGAGTCTGCTCCGAGCAGCGAGGCTGAGGACAAGCCCCCAAAGCGACCCGAAGGCGTGCACAGCGAGGTTGAGAATCCACCCACGTATACAAAGATGATGGCAACGCTGCTAGATCAGGTCAACAAGGCACTGGACGAGAAGAAGCCAGACAACCGCTACCAAGCCATGATAGAGGAGATTGGCGACCACCTGGCCAAGGTCGAGGATTTACAGAAGCAGCTCTATGTCAAGCTTGCGGAGCTAGAGAAGGCAGACGCAGGCAAGATCACGAGCGACAGCTACCGAACTGGCTTTGACTCCTCGCATATCACAAAGTCAACGCCCGAAGAGGCAGGAACAAAAAAGGAAGAAAAGGTTGAGCTCCTCAACCCAAACTTTGACATCAACAACCCGAATTCACTCAGCGAGGCCGAGCCGAGAGACGACGATGAAGAGGTCCAGGCAAGCTCAGATGCCCAGGCTTTCGCCAAGATCAAGTCAACCGACTATCGGGAGAGTAATAACTTCATTTCGTCTCATCCCAAGATCCTCTCGGAAAAGGAGCAGGACGGCATTCTTATGCTAGCGTTCGACGCCCAGCTGGAAGGCCGTGATGACTTTGCTCGCAACTGCGTACACCAGGCCTTGCTACTGCAGTACTGTCGCGCTCTGGGCAAGGACGGTGTTGCGCTCTTTTTCAAGCGTATTACAACCAAGGGGCACAATGCTCAGGACGTCTTTTTCAAGGACGTTCAGGACACGTACATGCGAATCAAGAACCGGTGCAGAGAGATCAACGCCGAGCGCGCCGCAGGTGGTAATGATGAGGAAAGGGAACAGATCCAGCTGCATGCAGTCGAGCCAGGCACGGTCATCAACATCAAGGTTCCTCCGGAGAACAGCGAAGACCCCGAAGAGAAGAAATGCCGAGAGATCTTTGACTCATTCAAGCCGGACGTGAAGAAGGCACTAGAGACGGGAAGCCTAGATAAGGTCAATGAAGTCCTGGGCAAGATGAAGGTTGCCGAGGCTGAAGCCTTGGTTGGCTTGCTGGGCGAGGTATGTCAAAAAGCGGTCCTGGAGTTGTGAATATGAAGCTAACTTTGAATGCAGGCCAACGTCCTGAGCTTGGAAGAGGAGATCATTGACGCCACGACTGAAGAGGGACAGAAGCACCTCAAGGAGATGGAAAAGCAAGCAGCACTGGAGTCTTCGTCGTATGCGGATGACCCAGAATAATCGCCCTAGGGGCCGTGTAGAGGTATGATGCCTCATACAGAAATATGGATATCTAGTAAGAACATTGTATACGCCAAGTATGCTATTTGTATAGCAGTGAGTCATGGGAGCGTGATCACGGCAGTCAAGAATGCTGAGCAGCAAACCAAGCATATATTATAACAGTCTCTTCAGCAATAGCAAAGAGAACGTCTTCGGCAACACCACTGGCGATTTCATGGTAACTTGCTCCATGTACATTTGAGTTCGTGCTTCTCCAAAACGCTATGAGATGAAGATTGCAGCAGATCCCACAATAGATATATAGATAAACTGTTCATATAGTATAAAGGAACACGAAGTCGGTATATACCTTGTATGCCACTGTTTGGATTGCATTTTGCTTTTGTTTCGTTTTGTTTGGTTTAGGGTATTTCAATTATGATGAAATACAGTTGCAGAAGTATGCGAAAGTGGGTTGAGGTGACTTTTAGGGGGGCAACAGAAAGGGGTGGATACCTCGCCGTGGCGGTTTTACGTGTTACACATATGTTACTATTTTCATCTGCATAGCGTCACATCGACTTTGTGAGATCTACACAAGGCGATGATCGGGATTTGGCAAAACACGATTGTGATGTCAATTGCTGAACACGATCATGGAGCACTGAACTTACAACGCCTTGCCAACTGGCCTGCCAACCTGCTTCACCCTTATAGCCACCCTCGTTGTTTTCCAGTCCCAATCTGGACCCTGAAGATCGACGTTTATCTTAATCCTCTCCAACCTCCTTCCGTTTTCCCTCTTCCTTGCCGGCAGTTGGCTCAGTATTAAAGGTGGGGATGGACCCTTTTTTCCCCTTCCTCCTTGGATGGCTGTAACTGCGCGATGGCACCAATGATACCAAATGCAGCGAGCGATCTTTTGAAGAACAGCAGTTGCCTATTGAACTGGCCGCTATTTCTCAGGCTGCTGAGGTCAAGTTTCCACAAAATACATGCTTAATACGAGAGAACAGGCCAAGGTAGTGTTTCTCGCTTGTCACTGCTGGCCAGTACCTAGCTAAGGTGGCCAGCCTCATCAAATATGCACGATGCCCCTGTTTTCTCTCTCTGTTCGCTGGGCTGACAGCCAGGCGATCAGTTGGCAGTGCAAAATACTCGCCCACCTGTCAGCCTGTCACTGCTCAGGCTGGTCTCATGTCTTTAATGAAATCTCAACATTTCCAATCCTAACAAGTTCGAAAGAAGGGGCCGTAGACCAAGGGGCCGAGTTTGTTGTCGTTTGTCTCCAGACCATGAACACCTTTAGCACCGGCAGCGATCATACATTGACCACATCAGCGAATATAGCCGTCAGCCTGTGACAGTCCCGTTGCCCGGGAATAGAGAGATCGGGTAGTTTAGCGCTAGTCGGATTTGTAGGTAGTATTCAAAGAAAGGCGAAGGTTGGCCCGGTGCAGATCACCCCCTTGAATGATTTTTTTTTTCTCCGGGGCTTACTATTCGCGTCACTTTGTACACTATTGACCATAATACACGTAAGGCAGCACAAGAGACCAGTTTATTGGGTGTCTACGGTTTCTCCCGAGTCATAGGGTTTTCTGCGACAAAGGCAAAAAGGGTTATCGTATGAGAGCGACGCGTCAATGGAAGCTGACCACACAATTGGAAGGGACCACTAACAACCTACACTCAGTTTTCAGATCAATGCCAGCAAAACAGAGCCCTAGGAGGCTTCGACGATGACTCCAGCATCGGATGTCTTGCGACAACTGACAACCATATAATGAAACAAGGCATGGGAAACCCGCAATGTTCCGTTGACTGCAAATTGGGAAGTGCTCTTTCTCGTGCCCCTGCCGGATAGAAAGGCACTGACTTGAGCCTGTCGAGGCGCCTCGTGCTAATGTATTTTATTCCATTCTTTCTTTCTTTCCCTAGGCCGTCGCAAGAGCAAGACGACTACTAGCAAATTCAAAGGGCCATTTGGTGGAAACCGCGCGTCCAGCGACTCTGAAACCTCGCTGCTGACGTCGCCGCAGGGACTCAGCCTCCATGATTAAGCTGCTAGGGCGGCGAAGCTGATTTGGCTGGACTGTGTAGCCCCACGGGCAAGGGGGGCCCAGATTGGGTAGATGGGGTCACTAAAACAGCTGAGCCCAGCAGCATCAATCACCATCCCACACCCCCAGCAGCCAACCAGCACCTCAGCACGCCTTTTTGGGTAGTGCCGCGACAGCAGAGCGAGACGTGCGGCTCTTGCAGCCACCATCCTTCTCTCTTCTTCATGCGGACCCTCCTAAAAGCTTTTTAGTCAATGATTGTTCGGCGCAGGATTTGGATGGGGCAAAAATGGTATTATATCAGATGAGGGTGCCCTCCGCCCCAGGAGGTAGGTAATTTCTTACCACTCGGGATTTATTATTTCTAGCAGACATTTGTTTCTCTGTCTGCCTACAGTTTCTGGTCTATTTCGGTTTTCCTTTTACACTCTTTTGACATTTCAGTGCATCGTGTCAAAGAACCACACTGCAACTATATCAATCGCTTCCCTGTTACGAATACAGTGCTCGGCTACCATAAGCCAGCCTATCCACACTCGCTGAGCTTATAGGAGGAGTGTTCATCTCCCTTTTGAGTTTGTTTCAGTTTTATATACCTATACATCCAAAATGCTTCCGTCGATATCCAAATTCTTGTAAGTATTCACAAAGATTTATAAAGGATCACATATTATATAGTCATCTTCTTTCCACATCTCTCAATTGAAATAAGCTAGAAACTAATATACTTTTATAGGACGGTTGCCGCTGCGCTGTCAGCAACAGCCTACGCATCTCCACAGGGTTGGGGTGGCAGCAGTGGCCAAGGTTCATCGAGTGGCAGCAGTGGTCAATCCGGAAGCGGCAGTCAAGGCGGCAGCGAAAGCGGTGGTGAGAGTGGTAGCCAAACCACCAGCGAATACTATGGATCCTCCACATCGGCGACATCTGCCTCGGCTGTCGCAGCTTCGACGGCAACCTCGACATCCGCAGCTCTGGCTGATGATGTAGCCTGCAATGGCTCGCACGACCTCTGTTCACGAACATATGACAATATCACACACATGGGAGCCCACGATTCCTCCTTTGTGCGAGATGACAGCACCGACAACTCGATTGCCGGAACACAATATTACAACGCTACGTACGCATTAAACAATGGCTTGCGCCTCTTGACAGTTCAGGCCCACGATTCCAATGGTACCATTGAGTTGTGCCATACCACATGCAGTCTCCTTGATGCCGGCACACTGCAGAGTTTCCTCGAGGCAATCAAGTCGTGGATGGACAACAACGCGGACGACGTTGTGACACTTCTCATTGTCAACTCGGACAGCTTCAACGGCACCGACTTTGGCCCAGTCTTTGAAGCCTCTGGTATTGACAAGTACGGATATACACCGACCGGTACCGACTCGAGCTCAGTCACTTGGCCTACACTCCAGGACATGATCAACGCAAACACCCGCCTGGTTACTTTCATCGCATCCTACACTTACGACTCTGATTACTCTTACCTGCTCAACGAGTGGGACTATGTCTTTGAGACTGCATACGAAGTCACTTCGCTTTCGGGCTTCAACTGCACCATTGATCGTCCCTCGACGTACAGCTCGGCTTCCTCGGCCATTTCAGCTGGCATGCTACCTCTCGTCAACCATTTTGCCTACACTGTCGTCGCGAGCTACGAGATCCCCGATGCCAGCGACATTGACACGACCAACAGCCCTTCTACCAGCACCACCGGCGCTCTTGGCTTGCATGCTCAGACTTGCAAGTCCGAGTATGGACAAAAGCCGACTTTCATGCTGGTTGACTTCTTCAACAAGGGACCCGCCATTGAGACGGGCGACAGCCTAAACGGCATTACTGCTTCGGGACGCTCCAACAGCACTTCTGCAGACGGCAGTAGCTCGACAAGTGATGCGGATCGCATCGGACACAGATCGTTTGCAGCTCTACTGGCCGCAGTGGTCATGGCTGCTCTACTTGCTTAAGATATCAAAATAGGGCAGGCATCAATCATACAGTACATTCCGTGAGGTTGGCGAAAAAACTTGTTTAAGGGCATATAGCGATGGCGTTTTGCGAAACTCTTATTATTTTTTTTTGTTGCATTTGGGATGCTTGTGACAAGACCGAAAATTGCGTCAAGGTCGGAAATCAGGCTGGTTCATCATGACGCCGCGGTCAAGTTATGACTGCATTCTCTCATCAAGGGCACTCTTCTTTTTCCCTTCATTCTCTGGGGGCCCAAAAAAAAACATTTTGCATATTATATAAGTGCATAGATAGTTTAGCCAATCGAAAACAGATGAGGCATATTCCGTCAAGCTTGGAGCTTTTCACTTTATGATGTTTGTGAACTTGTCAAGACTTGAGTATATATTTGACCTTGGAAATCACTCAGGGAATGGGTAAGTATAGAATCTGAGATTAACGCTAACACCTCTAATCCGGTAAAAGCCTGCCATGCCGATTGCCCAGGCCGGTACAGGTACAGACTCGGGGCCTTCAAGATCATGAATACAGTTGTCCCAGGAACGACAGCATGATTTGATCGTGCGTATCTATGATTCTGACACGGAGATGGAAGCGGCACTTTGCAGGATCTATGGCGCTCTTGGGACGGGGGGGTTAACACGTACTCACCCATGGCACGATGGTAATGAAATGAAGAAGCCGCGTGCACCCTACGTAAGTACCTATTTACCTACCTACCGGTAGCCTGCAAAACTGGGGCAGCTTTTTTGGAGGAGGAAACGACCATTGATCTCCACCTAATAGTGTCACTTGATCTAATCTCTTCTTAGGTAATCCCTTTCTCGATATTTCGCCTCACCACATCCGGCGACTTTGTAACAAGCCCCGGAGAGTCGCCCGCTACATGATATCGCGCAAGCCAATTTCTCCTATCTTTTACAGTGAATCTATTATCTCGTCATTTCGGTGACTTCTGCACACCACCAGAACCATTACCTGTCGACCATTGCATTGGGATTTCGGAGAGTACGAGGGATTTCCCCACCTAGGCTCCTAACTTGATTGAAAAAGAGAAAGGCCAATTTCAGAAAAAAAGTCCACGCAACGACCAACGTTTGTTTCCCCAGAAGAGCAAGGGAGGGGGCATATGAACCACATGCTGCTGCCGGTATTCCGCCCCTTGGTCCGTCCAGCTATCTCCAGGGTCCATCGATACCGTACGAGCTTTGTCATTGCCAGCATGGATTACAGCACCATCAAGACCCCCGAGAGGTGCTATGCCGACTTTTGTCTCATACCTGTAAATTGGGTCCCTTTTTTTTTTTTTTTTTTGCCTTTCTTCAACACAAAGTACCATTGGTCTTTGCTTGGTTGTTATCGGCCATTTTGACCCTGGTGGGGATATGGAGATGAATCAGAGGATAAGGAGATATAATATGCACGTCTCCCGTTCTGAAGACCGGGGGGAGGGCATATTAGCGTACCTTGGTAAATTGACATTAAAGTATTGCCTTGACTGATTCGTGGTCTTGTTTTGTGGATAGGTCGGCACGGGAAGCGTCTCAGTCGCAGAGGAGATCGCCGAGGTCCAGAAGCTGTTGAAGGACAGTGGCTTGCAGTATACTATGCACTCTGCTGGCACGACGGTTGGTAAGTCGTATTTGTTGATCCCCCAATTATCAACATGGATGTTTTTTTTTTATGTATATAAATTGTATACTGACGCAGTTTGGTGTTCCAGAGGGCTCATGGGATGATGTATTCCGTGTCATCGGACAAGCACACAGTTTGGTCCACCAAAAGGGCGTAGTCCGGGTGCAGTCCAGCATGAGAGTAGGCACTCGGTAAGCATACACTTTGACTGCATAGAATACAGTCCAGGCACTTCGTCTACTAACCTACTCCAGAACGGATAAGAAGCAATCCGCCCAAGACAAGGTGAAGAGGGTTCAGGACTTGCTGGCAAAGGAGACGTCGTGATGATTGTTTTTGCCTCAATGGTTCTTACAAACTGTAAAGTGCTCGTCTCTCCGGTAAGCACATACAACATACGAAGATGAAAGCTGGCCATCAGGTGTCTCGTGCCTTTTGAGTGTCTCTCCATTTGTGTCCTTGCTGGGCAAGATGACATAATACCGTTCGGTCTGCCTTTTATCTCAAGTATTCCTGTGCGGCTTGGTCGAGGAAATTGACCTTGTGCACGAACTTGTCCAGTACAAGAGTGGACTGCAAAAAGAGAGCCGTGTCTCGCCTTTGGTGTATTGTAGAACTTATATTCTCTTTATCGATGGTAAACATGGATACTCGTATCATCGCGTTAATATTCCGAAGGACTGGCTAGTAAAAAAAAAAATAAAAAAAAATAAATGGCGTACCGGATCCAATTCAATATTACACAATATATGTCATCATACTTCGTGTGTTGATGCCAACATCTACTCTGTAACAAAGGACCTGCCTACTTCGAAACTTGGTCTACAAATGTAAGAGTTTGACGAATATGATAAAGGAATACATCTTTGATACCAGCTCTCAATATCATATTGGCTCACCCGAAGATTTGTCCAGTATCAAATTTATGTTTGCAAGGAATGACATCTTTACTATCGTTTGTGACACGAGGCGTGAGGAATCGATGGCTAGCCATGAGGAGGAGACAATCTCCATTCACATCAGCCATATATTCAATCAAGATGAATGAACTTTGCTCCAAAAAAGCCGTGTAAGATAAGAACTACTTCACGTCTAGGGCAGGGTTTATGGCCCGTCTCCCAAGACAAACGGCTACCCGGAGGTGATGACAAGTGCAGAGAAGCACACAAAAGATGCTGCTACTCCGACGACGACAACGACGATGCATTACTGCAACGTACGACTCTCTGCTTCAGATCCGTATGATGGTAGCAAGCTTGAGCTGCAAGTAGAGGGCATATTAATGCTTTCAAACACAGAACAATCACGAAATCGTGCGTGACGGCCAAGTGGTTAGCACGCAGCTCTACACAATGATGACACATAACTAGAAGAGTTGATTGACAACATGATATAAACTACATAGTCTGAGCTAGGGCTTTTTTTTTTCCTCCCCTTTTTTTTCCTTGGACCCTGTCTGCTTGATTTCTACTTTGTCATTATTTCTTGTCTCCTTCTTTCTTCCTGAAGGGAGAAATAGAAGAGATAGATCATATCTCTACAGATTTGTGAATTAAAAACAAGGACAAAGGAGCAGTCTAAGACCAAAAAAAAAAAAAGAAAAAAAAAAAGAGTGCCTTGCCCTGAGATTGAACAGATGGTCCTTTTGATATTCCCTTGTCGGCATACCTTGTGCTGTTTGTCATGGGGAGGACCCGCGTCTGCAGGAGATCTAATGATTGGCAACAAACTCTGTGCTCATTCAACAAACAGCAAGATCACTGTGGCAGCACGGTACAGTTGGCAGCTTGCAAGACCGTCCGTGATTATAAAGCTTTGCATTCAGAAAGACTTGGCAAGTGTCATGATGACTCAATGGTTTGGAAGTTATGAGACGGTATTTTTTTTTCTTTCTCTTTTCACTGTTTTTTTTTCTTTCCGGTACGTGCTTTCGGCTTTTTCTTTTTCGTTTTCCCTTTTTGGGTTCCTGTTAATAGGCGGTCTTGTCCAATCTCTTTCCCTCTCCTTTTTGACTTCCTTGAAAGCTCACATCCTGATGTTTGCCTTGTTTGAACGAGTAAATAACTTATCCAAGGACAGACTTTCTGTATTGAGACCTAATCCTGGTTTGTACGTCGATAACATTTCACCAGACGTCGTCGGCTGCAAACCTTCATCGACTGTTACCATTTGTTGATAGTGATAGAAGCAGCCTCTTCGAAGGTACATGGCCCGAGATACATTTCAATATCACTATGGACATGTCAGATTATTCTCAATAGTGCTCCTCCATCATCAGTGCTCTGCCAGACTGGAAGGGGCCTATAGGAACAAGGGGCCAAGATATCAAAGCCAGAATTGACACTATTCCTTTTTCGATTATCTTGGGCAAAAATATTTGCATGGATTTGTGGATAGAATTGCACATAAAGGTTTTGAAATGAAATGCCAAGATAACTCTTGATAATGCATTCTCACGTTCACCATTTGCGAATACAGAATAACACATACTCAGGAAATTCAAAGTCTGGGTGCTGTTCTGATCACACAACCTAGTTTTCCTCTTTATTTACACTGAGTTGTACATGTTTCCATGTGATAAGTCTAAGCATACCGAAAGGGTCAAAGTGACCTTGAAAATGCAGTTATGCTTGGATCATGTATACGATATGCCCCACAATTGTATATTGGTAGCACTATTTATACATATGATGATCTGATACCACGAGACGCTACTGTAGTCTAAAAGCCGCCATAAAAGCCGAAAGCCCATTAGGCAGCACATTATCGTGAGATGGCGCTGACTTGGCATAACGTAGTATAAGATCGACTCGTTTCTTGGCTCCTGCTTTGTATAGAACACAAATTCATCTTGACAGTATCGCTCAGCGTATCACAAGGCAAGATGACGGCAGACTTGAGCAATTTACCCGACTTTGACTCTCTTCCCGCTGTCGAGGGCATGCCCAAGGGTTGCGCTTGGGGTGTATTGTGAGTAGAAAGCCCGTGATCAGGCAACAAGATTCCCATCCCCCAAAAAGAAGTCAGCCATTCCGAGGACAAGCCAAAAGTACAAGCCAAGGCTGACATTCATTCTTTCTTGTGAAACCTACAGCGACAAGGACGGCGAAAAGGACACCCTCGGCTGCCTCAACCTGCTGACGCCGGAGCGCATCCGGGCCGCGTACACGGAAGCCCGGGACGGCGTCTCCATCTCGCTCAACGCCTCGCTGGACCTGATCAAGGCGGCGGGCGGGCCGCGGGCCCCGACGACGCACCGCGTGCTCTCGTGGGCCGAGGACATTGCGCCCGAGGCGTGCGCGGGCCTGGTCGTGCACGACGACGAGGTCAGCTTCAACACGCAGGCCAGCTCGCAGTGGGACGGCTTCTGCCACGTCGGCCACGCGCCCGCCGGCGGTCTGACGTATAACGGCGCCGCCGCCAGCAAGCAGGCCCTGGCGGATCCGGACCGGGCCCGCCGCCTCCCGGGCCTCGAGCACTGGCACGCGCGCGGCGGCGTAGTGGGCCGCGGCGTCTTGCTGGATTACTATGCGTATGCGCAGGCCCGGGGTATCACCTACGATGCCATGTCGAGACATGTCATCACGATTGAGGATCTCGAAAAGGTCGCCGCGGCCCAGGGCACGGAGCTGAGGACGGGCGATGTCTTGCTCGTCCGGGCGGGTGTGGCCGAGGCTTTCGAGGGCCTCACGGGCGAGCAGCAGACCGAGTTGATGGTCAAAGGCCAAGGCGCCATGGTGGGTGTTGAGGGAAATGAGCAAGCTGCCAAGGTAAGCTTGAGTTTGTTGTTGAAAACTTGCCCGCACATGTAGCGGTAACGAGCTGACTGGTGTATATAGTGGTTCTGGAACAAGCACTTCGCCGCTGTCGCCAGTGATACATTCGCCTTTGAGGTATTTCCTCCACAGAAGCCCGATGGAACTATTGGGGGCTTTGGAGATCTTGGTAGGTCCTTGTCAAATGTGCACTCCACAGTTGAAGTGCTAATCGATGCCATTCGCAGTGTTGCATAAATATTTTCTAAACATGTTTGGTCTGAATATTGGCGAGTTGTGGAACCTGAAAGCATTAGGAGAACACTGCGCCAAGATTGGTCGGTACTCATTCCTGCTTACTTCAGTTCCTCTCAATATATCGGGCCTCGTAGCATCGCCGCCAAATGCTCTGGCGTTATTTTAAGGCTTTGTACCGATACGAGCATACTTTTTAATTGTAAAAATCAGAATATCTGAGCTTGTTCCAAGCAAATTACATTTGGGTCGTCATTTCGTGGGGATATCCATGTTCTATATACAAAGTGAACTCTTCTTTCTGTTATATTTTGCACCTTGTACGCCGTGGCATCCAGCATACGACGATACCCTTGAACGCCAACGCCATTCATCTTTTGAAGATTACAAAATGCCGCCAAGCATTTGCATGCGTGTCTAGTAAATTTTTTAAAAACTGACCAGGTCTGCACACCACGAGTTAGCATCGATTCTTATAATAGGGGATCTGGGGAGTGTTTTCATACCTCGTCCGAAAAGACCTCTCTTCATCCAATCCATCATCATGAGGAACTTGGTTCTAACACCCACACTCTGCGCAAAATAAGCACTTCTCCAGGCATATACTGCCCATACACCTCCAGTCAGACCCCAACCACCGCCAAGGTCAAAGACAGCAGAATTTCCGACGTATGCAAGGGCACCAAGGTGGTGGTATTCAAAGGCATTGTAAACAGCCTCATCGAGGTCACCATCGCGGATGTCGTTGGCGCTGAGCGCCGAAGCTGCTGAGGCTAGCTTGTTGAATTTCTTGGCCAAGTAGATACCTTGCTGGTTGGCTCGTTGGGCCGTAGCAGGCAGCGAGGTGAGCTTGCTGTCAATCTGTCCGAGAAGCTCTCTGAGCTCGCCAAAGTCCAAAGTTCCAGACTGGTCCTTGTCAAACTGGCCAAAGAGCTTGTCAACACGCTTAAGGTGGGCAGAGGCTTGAGGGAAACGACGCTTGACATCCGCAGCGACATTACGCCAGTCTTGGAAGTGAAGCTCGAGGTTTTCCGGGTCCTTTCCGTGCTTGAACGCGAGACCACGCAAAAAGGTGACAATGTTGTCGGCAATGTTGTTCTGGACTGTCGAGCAGTCGCCAATCGCGTAGACGTCTCCAAGGGGGGTACCAGCAACGCGAAGATGAGTGTCAGTCTCCAGAGCGTGGCGGTTGTTCTGAGCATCGCCCAGCTTCTGTGCAATCTTTCGGCAAAACTCGGCCTGCGATACACCGGTAGACCACAAACAGAACCCCATTGGCAGCTCCTTTGTCACAAGGTCTCCATTCTCATTCTTTTGGCTGAAGATGATCCTATCAGGTCGGACCTCTTGCACGCGAGAGTTGGTGAGCACATCGACCTGGTCGCGAGAAAATCGATCCTCGGCATATTTGGAGAGTGCTTCATCGTAGGTGTTCAAAATGTGGCTGCGGCTCTGAATGAGGTGGACCGAGATCTCGTTTCTCAACAACTTGGGGAATTTGATGCTCAGATCCTCGTTCAAAAGATCGAACAGCTCGGCAGCAAACTCAACGCCAGTCGGGCCACCGCCACTGACCACAAAGGACAGTAGACGTCTGCGCTCGGTATCCGACGTAGTGGGCAAACATGCGAGTTCGAGGTTCTTCATAACCTGGTTGCGAATCATTCTGGCATCGTTGATATCCTTAAGGAAGTGGCAGTTCTCCAGGCCCTTGACACCGTGAGGGTTTGTCACGGATCCAACGGCAATGACCAATTTATCATAGGGCACATAGAACCTCATCTCCTTGCCGTGAGCATCCAGTGTAGAGCATTCGACCAATTTGTGCGAGAATTCCACATCTTGAGCTTCGGCGCGTATGTAGTGACCGCTAAGCCTTGAGAGAATACGACGGATCGGTTCGACCAGACTTCGGAGTTCTAGAGTTCCCACAGTTGCAGACGGCAGCATGGGCGTAAACAGAAAGTAGTTCTTCGGGCTAATGACGGTGACATGGTAATCGTCGGGATTGAGCTGTTTCAAGAGCGCAACACCTCCCCAGCCACCGCCCAAAATCACCAACCGAGGCTTCGTCTTCTGAGCAGCCTTTTCTTCTGTATCATCGTCGTCAAGTAGCGCGTCAACAATCGGGAGGTTCTTGGGACCACCAGTGCGAGGGTTCAGAGCATATTCGGAAACGCGACATTCGCCAAATTCGGAGGATTCCTTGTAGGTAGTCGCATCGTAGAGAAAGAAGGCAGCAAAGAGGAAACCGACAAAACCGACACCGGTGCCGACCACGGCGGCAGAGCGGTACATAAAGTTCAAGAGGAAGGACCGGCGCTGAGGCAAGGGAGCACCCGACAGCTCCCTCGAGGCGAGCTTGGAAGGGTAGAGCCCATGAGTAGCATTTTCGTGTTGTTGCTGGGGACTGTGAGGCCTCTTGGTGGGCTGGGTGAAGCGGCGAGCTTGTTGTTGGAAGAAGACAAAGTTCTTGTTGTTGTTGGCGGCAGACTGCGACGGGAAGGGCGAGGTGAATCGAGGACCAAAGATGAAGGTGGGTTGTTGTTGGCCTTGGCTACGCAGGAGGCGAGCCACAATCGCTCCTGGTTGAGGAGGAGGCATTGAGGCAGTCGAGTGTTGAAAGAAAATAGAAAAACGACCAAAAGTTAACGTGTTTCCAACTAGAGCGACCGCATATCGTACAGTTTTTGGGAAGAAACTGAAACTTTGATTTGGAGCAAATGTGGAAATGAGAGCAATTGGTGTGTGCTGTGGTGGTGGTGGTAGAAGTCTTGCTACGCGCTGAAGGTATTTCCAGTCGAGAAAGAAGTGCCCAGAGCTGTCTCGACTCTTGTCGATCTGGGCAGTAGTGCGTCATAAGCTAAAGCATTGTCGGGCCTTCCCAGGTATCGATGCCGTAACCAAGCTGTTTATTGATCCACTCGCACGACCAGGGTGCTTACACATGCACTGTTTTTTTGTAGTGTACGGATAAGATAAAGTAGGGCAGAGGACATGGCAAAGGTTTATCAATCAGCAGCTGCTCTCAGTGACACCCTCTCAGACCAATTGCAGTACTACATCCCTCTAGGTGGTCGCTTGGTGATGGTTGGAAGAATTTGTATAGTCATATAAACCTACCTATAAAAGAATTGCAACAGAAAGTGCCCAGCGCCCACATAACATCTTAACCTTGCCTAAACTAGATTGTACCAAACCCTTGCGGCTTGCCACGGTTCTCTTCGCATCGGCTTCCCGGACATCTTGTGGCCCGGTGCCTCCTAAAACGGTCCGTCAGCTCAAATTGGTGTTGTGTTAAGCTAGCGAATGCGGCAGCCGGGGCTGCTTCTTTTTACGAGAACGGAAATCTCGCGACGCGAGGAGGCGAACTGAGTCACTTAAGCATTATGTACAATCAGAAAACACTTGAGGCAGCGGTTGATCCATATGCCCAGATGCCCATCCGTTATCTAAGCTGGTTGGTCCATGATAAAAGATAATGCTTATCAGATCCTCAAATCCGAAATTTTCTTTCTTTGGGTCTTGCGCCTATGGTATTTAAATAAACTATATGAGGCATTTGCCATATTCCGGGCCCCCGATGGAACCGGCCTATATTCTAAAGTCCTTGTAAGTCCACTTCTCTGTGGATTTCATCCGGGCCTGCTTCTTCACCGTCCTCCTGCGACTCTCCAGCTTTCCTCTCACCAGGAGACTCCGATACCGGTCCTTGAGGAGATTGCCTTCAGGCTTCAGTAATCTCAAAGAATCCTGCAGCTCATCTGGAAGCACGAGTTCAAGGTCCTTCTCCGGCAGTTTCATCTTGCCCAGCTGTTTTCTGCGGAGAATATCGTCGGTGGCGTCGTCCATTTCGTCGTCGCTGTCCTCAGCCTGCTTGGACAGGGCTCGAGCCTTGTCCTTTTCAGCCGCCAGCCTGGCGATCTCTTTGATCTGCTCCAACTGGGCCTTTCTGACTTTGGTCTTCTCTTCGTGTATCAGCCGTCGCTCTTCCTCCTTGCGCCTCTTGATCCTGTTTCTCTGAGCCTGTGTCTTTCTTCCCGGTCTCTTGGCCGAGGTCTTGAGCTCCTCGCCGCCGCTCTGAACGCCTTCCCACTCCGAGTCCTCTTCCCATTCCGAGAGCTCGGCCCTGGCTTCGGCAGCCTCTGCTTCAGCCGCAGACCGTGCGGCGGCCTCCATCCTGAGACGGTCTGCCTCCTCTTCTGCGAGGCGCTTCTTCTCGGCTTCGACTACCTTGTTTCCTTCTTCGCTCAATCGTGCCTCGTACTCTGGGAAAGAAGGGTTGTAACTGTAGCCTCCGGTGGGCTTTGCGACAGCCGGAATTCGCTTGCCACTTGCTGCTAATGAAATGGGCTTCTCCGTGATGCTCTTTGGGGCTTTCCTCTTGTCGTTCCGAGTATCGTGCAGCTCGCTCTTTACTTCAGGCTCGGGTGCAACTGCCCAAGGATCGTAGACTGTCTCTGAAAACTCGATTGTGTCCTCATGGTGTCCATCGGCTACCTTCTTGAGCCGAGCAAGTTCCTTTTGCGTAACATAGCCGGTGCGCTGTCGCTTGGACGCAATTATGCCATCGGTGGTCTTGGAAACACTGTCGCCGGCTCTCTTTCGTGAATCAACAGGGGCAATGGCTGAGCGCGCAGCTAGAATTTCGTCCGACTTGAGTTTTTTCGTAGTGTGCTTGGGAAACTTCTTTGGGTTTGCAGCATCGCCGACGGTGTCAAGTGTGAAGAGATCATCAGAGTCCCGCTCTGCTACGACACCACTGTAGATTGTGTTAGCGCAAATTGAATTCGTACTCAAGGAATGATCTCGACGAACCCTTTAATGATTTCCTCATTCAGCTCCTCGAGACCCTTCTCAACCTGGGTAACATCGACGTTCTTGCGCCATGCCTTCTTTCCTTTTCTGGAGGGCTGTTTGTATGTGGCCGGGGCCTCGGTCGACCCTGTTAGGGGCTTGATGACAGGCATTGTGACTGCTTCCCTTGATAATCGCCGCAACCAAAGTCTGCTTCTTCAATAAGAGTTTGATATGTTGTGGTGTTTGGGGCGCACACTGTAAAATCTCGGCTCGTCAAGTTTTTGGCGGGGACTTTGCAATCAGTTGGCCCAAACTTTCGCAAAATTTCGGTACGCCAGGGGATTGATAAGACAAAATTATCTTATCGGACTTTGGGTTGGTCAAAAACATGCGGGTACTAAAAAGTGGTCTGGTGCTTGGACTCTTTTGCAGAGGTGAGAGTCGACACCTGCCAACGCCCGCCAAATTGAATAAAGCCTGCTGAACCACCTTTGTAAGCGGGTGGGTAGCTGGTAGGTAGCTGAGCGACTGTGGGTTTGCTTTGAGCTGAGCAGTGGAAGTCAGGGACCTTCCTTACAGGCAGGCAGCGAATTGCAACTAGCACAGCAAACTGTTGGATCCGTCGAGGCTATGCGCTGTTCTTGTCTCCAGTATTGACAGCACCTGCACGTCGCCGCACGGAAGTTACTGCCGGTAGCCATTGGCCAAAAACTTTCAACCAGGTAAAGTTAATCACTACATATAATTATGCCTTTCTAGAAGGATAGTTTCTTTTTGTCCTATCTAATAATTCTTTGGACGTCATAAATTAATTATCTCTTCCGCACTCAATCAAGCCATTCATTTATTGCGACGACACGTTTTTCCAAATCTCTCTTTTCGTTCTTGTTAGATAGTACGACGACGCTACTATTTCACGCCGACCGCAACCAATATTCCCACTTGTTCTTTGAACAAC
Organism: Pestalotiopsis fici W106-1; assembly: GCF_000516985.1. Taxonomy (NCBI): domain Eukaryota; kingdom Fungi; phylum Ascomycota; class Sordariomycetes; order Amphisphaeriales; family Sporocadaceae; genus Pestalotiopsis; species Pestalotiopsis fici. The sequence goes on along the minus strand of NW_006917093.1, from coordinate 4,531,601 downwards.
ACATGATCCACACTATTGACCGTCGATTTTGATACCACCAGCTGGACCCCCAACTGGACCCCCAGAACCCGCACGCCTTAGCGACATACGTAGTGCTACTACTACCTACTACTGAACCCGTTGGTAGGAAACCCAGCTGCCAGTACCTACCGCCGCGGAGCCGCGCCCCCTTTCTGCATCCCGCCCCCGTCCACCAGAAGCCCGACCGACTGACTGGACGCTCGTTGTCCCAAGCTTTGAACGGTACCGACTTCAGAATATCCTCGCCGCCAGTTCCATTGTGTGTTTCCGACTCGACTTTTCACGCAAACCTCGACATCTACAAGGTCGCGCAACCCAACCCCAACCGCAAAGATGGCTCAAGCTGGGACAGGCGGGTCGTACAGCAACCCCCTCAAAAAGTTCAAGTAAAGGCGCCTCCCCAATTGTACAGCTCATTGGCTTTGTAGAACGACGGTGATGCTGACCATGACCACCTACGCAGGCTGGTGTTCCTTGGTGAACAAAGCGGTATGCACTCAAGCGCCCGAGGGTCAAGAAATTGACTTTCGTATCAAATAGCTACAGCCACTGACATGTACACTTTGCAGTGGGCAAGACATCTCTTATCACGCGGTTCATGTACGACTCGTTCGACAACATGTACCAAGCCACCATTGGCATCGACTTCCTCTCCAAGGCAAGCACCCACTGTAGCCAAACCATCACGGCAAAGCACAAAACATGGCGATCTTGGGCATAGGAACTAATACCCATCTTGCATATTACAGACCATGTACCTGGAAGACCGGACTGTACGGTTGCAACTCTGGGATACGGCAGGACAGGAGAGATTTAGAAGTTTGATCCCCTCGTACATCAGAGACTCGAGCGTGGCTGTTGTTGTGTACGACATCTCAAGTATGTTTTGTGGTCATTTTTGTCTCTGTCACCGCTTTTTCATGGAGTGGGATCTAACACATCTTTTTTCCCCCTTAGATGCAAAGTCGTTCCAGAACACAAAGAAGTGGATAGACGATGTGCGGGCCGAGCGAGGCAACGATGTAATTATCGTGCTAGTCGGCAACAAGACTGATCTTAACGACAAACGTGAGGTTACAACACAGCAGGGAGAAGACGAGGCCAAGAAGAACAACCTCATGTTTGTGGAGACGAGCGCAAAGCTCGGCCACAATGTCAAGACTTTGTTCCGGAGAATAGCTCAGGCTCTGCCAGGAATGGAGGGCACTGATGCCGCTGGGCAAGCAGCATCTCAGAGTACGTATACCATCACTTTTTCCAACCGATCCAAGGGGGGCATGCAATTTGCACACGACAGATGGTTAACATGAGAAACAGTGATTGATGTCAAGACGAACACTCAAGCCCCGCAGCAGGAAGGCTGCTCCTGCTAAAGCGCCCCCGAAACCGATGCCTTTCCCTTCGGAAGAAGGTGTTAAATACACAGTCGAAGAATCAAGGATGGGCAGATATAATGTTGTGGCGGCTTGCAAGGCCTCATACGGCATAATCGATCGAAGAGATTGTATGATAAATGAAAGCAGCTGCGATGGGTTGAAATACCAACGTGGTTCTGTGCATTGCATGAACGAAGCCATGGAGAGAAGTTGCCGGGCATTTACACCGATATGGAATTTAGTATATGTAATACGCCTTCGCTTCAGCGCAATTGAGATATGAAATGGATGAATCAAAATGATAGCGATACAAGGATCAAGATATGCATTCGTCTTATAGCTTCTTTACTCTTTTCTATTCTTTTTATTCTTTCATATACGGAATGAGCTTATCTGATAGGTCGAGAGGGCCAGGGAGTGGCTTTTGCGCCGCCCGACTTATACTTTACGACACTGCTATAGTTTGCTCTTGAAACTATTGAGCCTCTCTTGTCTCTACTGAGCCATCGGCCATACCAAAGTACACAATAATTGGCTTTTCTGCGTCTGTAAGCAGGGTCCTTGACTGGGGGCCGTTGTAGCCCGAGAAGATACCCGTCTCCAACACGCCCTGCATGCTCTTCAGCCGCGTGGCCAACTCGTCCACCGTCCACAAGCCCTTGGAGGGGTCTGTCTTGTCCTTTTCGCTGTTGAGGAGCAGGGGCGGGAAGGGGGCGTCAATGATGTGATTTCCATTGTCCGTCACGATAGGGCCGGCCTTGCCGGGAAGGCCGGACCGTATGAAGGGCTTGATGCTGCCCATGGTAATGAGCTGGCGGCGCACGCGCTCGGTGAATAGAGGCTGTACTTCGATGGGGACACCAACCCAGTTGGTGAGGAGGCGGTCGACCTTTTTACGGTAGTCTAAAGAGAATGAAACAGTTAGGACCAGAATCAATATTGTGTAATGAATGCGTGTTGCATATTGGAGGGGGAAAAAATCAAAGCAAGGAGGGGCAATGAAGCTTACCAGCAACGCAGACAAACTTCTTGCTCGACACAGCAACCAGCTTCTCCTGGTAGTGACAGCCACCACCGCCCTTGATGAGGTTGAGCTCGAGATCGACCTCGTCGGCACCATCGAAACAGACGTCGAGATATTGCTGGCCCTCCTCGTACTCGGCCTCCATGACCATGTCGTCAATGGCGAGGAGGGGCAGGCGGGCGACGCGGATCAGGTCGCGCGACTGGATGCCCGTGGGCACAAACTTCATGCGGTCCGTCTGCTCGCGCGGCAGGTCGGCAATCGCCTCGACCACGTACTTGATGGTCGAGCCGGACCCGATGCCGATCCGCGTGTACGACGGGTGCAGGTGCTCGGCCACAGCCTTGCGCCCCGCAGCCCGCTTGGCCGACTCGACGAGGTCGCCCGCCGTGCTCACGGGCGGCGGGGGCGGGGGCTCCATCTTGTTTGTCGACATTTTCCTGTCCGGCATCTTTGCTGCTGCTACCGCTGCTGCTGTGGTTCGTGAGAAAGATGAGGAGGAGAAAGAGGGAATGGAGGAAATCCGGAGATGATTCGGCGCGTTTTTTCTTTGGTTGGATGAGGGCCGAGTATCCGTGCAGAAGAAGTGTATGGTGACGGCAGCCCAAGGCGCCTGCTTCGGACTTGGTGGGGTTGATGTGCGAAAGCTGCTGCTGCTGATGAGAGCGCCTAAGCCGGCCCTCGGAGAGATGCACTTCATATTGGAGGGTTTCTGTGAATGCAACAGTCCCGAATTCTTACTACCATATTCATAGATAAAAGGTCCATGACTATTTTGGGGTATAATTCTGGGATTCCGAAACAGGGTAGCTTTGGTCGCCAGAGCAGCCCGGAAGTAAAGTCCGTGAAAGTCGCGAATGATCCGCTGTAGAATGATTAAATAACAAAGTACAATAGTGTACCTCTCGAAACGCTAGCACCGAAGATGTCAACTCCGAATCATGTCTGGGCAAGTCCACACAATCGAAGCTCTAAAACTCACATGCATCTACCTGGGCAGCTCAAAAAGAAGTTAACGGGTTTTGACATTGACTTTCCGAACATCAGTCTGGTAAGACGTATGGGGTTCCATCTTGAAGACGCCTAGGTACTTATAGATCTAATGACAGAAATCGATTGACTCTCGATGTTTCTCGTAATGTTTGCGAGATCTCTATAGGGGGCCGAAAGATGCTCCCTTAGTTTTATTTTTTATTTTATATGCACGGGCATAAAGATCTGAATCCAAGTTGGATTTGATTATTGGCCAAAGCTAGCTTAATCACTGCCGTCAGTACTTCCGATTAAGAAGACTGTTGAAAGTACCTGGGAGGTTCGGTGTTTTATTTTTATGTCATGGCTTGGAGGCCAAGACATTCCAAACTGTACATATGTATGTCGCCGTATCCATAAGTATCGAGGGCGATCCGCTGTACACTTCGGATCCAAGTCTCAGCTTTGTACTTTATCCATCCCCACCTATATGATACTTTATCGTACAAATGGATCAATCATTGATTACCATGAGCACGAAACAAATTGTGGTAAGAAGCATGCATTGCTAAATAACTAGGTTACGGGTCTCACGGATGGATAACACAAGCACTGTTGTGGCGTAGACACACCAGCCACAATCATGGGACTAAGCCGCATCCATGTTACACCTCCTCCAGCATAATAAACGTTAGATCGGTACCAAACCCCCATATTTGGATCCAGTGATTTACCACGTACTCTCCCATATATTTTGTGCTGCTTAATACTGGCTGTTATGAAGGTTCGTCGCCTGGTGTCCACACCAGTTGCTAGAAATTTCTATAAGCCGTATCGTGCCATAGAAAAGATGAGGGAAGATACCAGGCACACCAGAGCAAAGAAATATGGGGCATGTACCGATCTAACGTTTATTATGCTGGAGGAGGTGTAGGTCAGGCTTGACAACAAGTCTGGTCTGTGGGACTGGAGCGGCGAGCCGGCAGCCTAAAAGAGGTTTAGGCGCTGAGCGTCGAATACGCAGTACGTACCTCCGTACAGCCGGTGGTGTCCCCTCCCCCCCTTGCTTCCAGGTAAGAGCCTTTGTAATCGACGCTGTGACTCACACAGAGACAGACATTCGCTTAGGGATGCCGTTTACATGCAAGACCGCGGTCTATACGCACATAATGCAGTTTACTGCATAATGCGTATATTACGCTAATTATACCCTACCAGGACTCCATTTCTGAGCAGCCCCACTAATTTCATAACGCCACAGAAAATATGGATCCCGAGATAAGCTGGAGGTACCTCTCTCGGCATTTCCTACCAATTTTGTAAGGCGTATATAGGCATGTGGCGTATGTGTCTTAGTGTGTGGCTAGTGTGCTGTATAGCTCTCTATTTTGCACGCATTTTGCATGCATTTTGCTGAATTGCATAATGCGTTGGATGGATCGCGACAACCCTACATTCGCTAAAGCTGGGAAGCAAGATGAGCGCTTTCCCCTTTACAGATTGATGCGCATTTTCTGATTGGATTGATGTAGTATCGCCGTTCATCTTGAAATTTGAATCTGCTTCATGAATGAATCACGTGATGGTCAAACAGGACTGTTTTTTCAGTGACGCCGTGAGACGCCCCAAATGGCTGAGGCCTACTTCGTACCTATGTATATGGCTATTCGTGCACAGCCTTATAGTGGCTGTGTTGATAGTGCGTGAGGGGCTTTTCACTTTCGACAATGCGTTATAACGTTAAGGACTAGTAATCAATCCCATGATACATCTTTCCGACTTAAGCAGAGATATTAAACTGGGTCAGGTCGGCCTTAAGGCAATTAAAGTTCTCGTTGCAAAATACCAGACTCACGCACTTCAAGAAATGTTCGGACAGTTAATACCTCTATGCTCGGTGTGGGGCTTAGTTTCAACTACTATATCGTATGATGTCTAACGTTTAGATACATAGCAGCGATTCCAGTTCCTTTCGATACATACCTCGATCTCTTTGACCGTTATTATCATCAGCTGCGCGTAGACCGCTAGCGTTGGCGAGCTTCTTCTTCTGCAACTGCCGGTTTTGCACACTCTGTCCAATTATCAGAACTGGGCTCCTCGAGCTGTTTTGTAACGATGATAACTTACTATTTCTATCGAGTCGTTTGTGATGTATCTCAGGACTGTAACTTGCCTATCTTGACCCATGCGCTTGACCCGTCCTATGGCTTGATCCTCGACTGATGGATTCCACTGGGGTTCGACGAGGTGAAGTCGACTGGCCACTGAAAGACCATTCAGTCTATATCAAAGGACTCTATTAGCATACGATTCATCAAGCATCGCCTGCAAATTCATGTCCTGTAGTATAGAGTGGCATACCCTGCAGCACCGGTACTGAGAGTCATTATGAGCACGCGGATGCTCGAGTCTTGGTGGAATTGCGATAGCCGTTCTGCTCTCTTCATTGTACTAAGTGTGCCGTCGACACGTCGAAATGAGATTGCTTGCTGTTGGAACATGCTCTCTATAATATCCAGTGTGCTAATCCAGTAAGTAAAAACAATGCTGTTTCATAGTTAGCCATCAGTCGGCGTAAATGACCCCGACATATCAGAGAGTACCTCTTTTCCTCCATGTGATGTTCAATGACATCAGTGACCAATGCATGCAGCTTAGAAGTTGTGGTTGTCCAAGGCTCAATTAATGGCTCGATTGAACAATTTGGGCTGGCTTCGACAAGATAGTCTATACCATCATGGTCGTCCCCACAAACGACACATGGTGTTGCTTCCAGTGTCCCAGCTGAAGAAGTCTGTGATCGGAGTTGGGGTACACAACTGCCACATATCAATGCATCACAACACGTAAGCTGTGGTAGTCGCATTGGGTCGAATTCACCATTGACTAGCACGGATGTTAAGCAAAGGGCACATGTCGTCTCCGAACTCTGTTCGAGAAGGCTGATCTTTTCGTCCAAAGTGTCCATTGAATCACCATGGCCGGACGACGAACATATTTGACGTCCACCATTGTTGCAGAATTGCCTGAGTTTCAGGATACCTCTGAGCAGCATGCGACTTGCTCCTCCACATTTATGAGAACTGACAGTGGCATCTAGCGACTTTTTGATGGACATGCCGATCGAAGCATACCCGCCGCGCTCAATTGGTGTGAGATCTACTCGTATCTCTTTGTAGAGCACATCAGATTCCGCAACGAGTAATGAACTTCGTCGGATGCAGACAGCACCAAGGACTAACTTGAGATTCTCCAATCCCTGTCTGGATATGGCCCCAGAGACGGACGTTTGACCGATGATGTGTTTACGAAAGGTTCGATCATCCTCCAAGTAAGGTATACGCAGGAACTTGAACAGCGAAGCTAGGTCATGGATGGAATTCTGAATTGGCGTGCCTGTGATGCACCATCTTATATTTGCCGACAGTTTCATGGCGGCTTGAAATTGCCCACTCGAAGCGTTTCGTATGGTGTGTGCTGTTAACGCCTTAGTAGAATATACATAAGATCGAGATCTTAGCTAATATACCTTCGTCAAGCACCAATCGATGCCACTGAAAATGATCGAGCATTCCACCTCCTGGACTGTAATCCTTGGCAACCGTGGCATAAGTAGTAAGGACGATGTCATGAGGCGAATTGGTCAAGTCATCTAAGCGTCTCATACGGCCGTGATATTTGCAGTACGATATTTTCCCCTCTACGACATGTCTGTCTGTTTAGTTAGTCGTTAGGGTTCCTGAAGATACATTGAGCATACCTTTTGATTTCGTCAATCCATGTATCCATTAATACTTCCAGCCAGTGCAAACATCAGCGCACGTTCTATTGTTCAGTAAGTAGGACAGTAGGCAACTTACCCACAGAGGGAAGTACAACTAGGGTACTCTTGCTGGGATTGCGTCCATGGTCTGACTTAAATTTTGGTGAAGGCAATTGCTTATTGTAAGTATCATATTGCTGCAAGGTCCGAACGATGGCACATATCATTGTCAGTGTTTTCCCATGGCCCATGTCATCGGCAAGTATTCCCCCAGGTGGATCTCGAGGTATTGGACTCTTTGTGTCACTTATCCGATGGAGATACCTAATGCCCTCATCAGTGGATATAGCGATGTTCGTTACTACGAGTACTGACAGCGGCTCGCTTTCGAATGAGCAGTGTCTTCTCCAGAGACTATTCGTGTCATCTGGTGACGGCCTTTCTCGACGGAGGATAAAGTCGATTCCTTCTCTCTGGTACCTGATGACTTAATCAGCGCTCTGGGTGTACACTATGAGACATGATAACCGTACGGTTTCAGGGCTGTTCTTATCAAAGTCTTATCCATATCCACTTCCTGCAGGTCGTTTTGAACCGTAATATGGCTGAGAATGTCTATAGCATCAATCGTCTGTGAAGACTCTGGCGACTCTGAAGAAAGGATTTTGCCCTTTTCGCCTTCTGGCGTAGTAGTCTTCGTGATAGAAGACAAAGCCTCTCCCTCCATCGGGTCGGGGCCTGGGAGGCCTAGATAATGCGGGTTATCATAAATTCTATGGTCAGGGATAAATCGAGGGCGCTGTAAGAATAACCTGGACTTGGACAGGTTTCTACTCAATTTATCGCGAAGATAATGCGGTCCACATATGATGACATCCATAGGGCATGAAGGTTTTTGCGACCGTGGCACTCGGAGTGACGTCGAGTTAAAAAGGCCTTGTTCGAGATCCTTTTGTCTGACGAGACCAATGCAGGAGAGCAGCGAGGGGTCAATTTCTGAAGTCAAAGCCCTGTAGGCCTTGACATTCAACAGTGCAATCGGCGTGGTATCCTCAGCTCGGATCACGCCGTTGGAGTGGTCGAAAAAAACGTCGACGACATTGAAGTTCTCGTTGTCGCTCTGGTAGGTTTGGAGATTGTGGTGAAACCCTGGTTGGACCACGCTCAGCTGTATCTGAACATCGCAAAGCTATGATAACATGAGCCCCTCAATTCAAGATACCGAAGAGTGTCCTGCTAGGCACTTACCATTCCAAAACAGGAAATATCAACTTCATGACGATCATCGTTTGATGCAAGTGTCTGCCAAGAACTCGAGCTACTTGTTAAACTTTTCCCATGACTGCCGCTGGAATCTGTTTGAGAAAGGGATTGACAGGGTAACGCTAAATATCTGGGTTTCAGTCCGGAAATGAACGGGTGGCTAGAGAGATCTACTTATGTCACTCAATACCGAGACGGAGTTCTTACATTCGAGTCGAGTAGATTGCCGTAGTTGCGTGGACAGATGTGCGCCGTGAGGCATATTGTCGTCTTGCTTTTGCCGCTTGGCTGGAGGGTTGCCTTGGCTATGGCAATAGCCGTTTGTGCCGCGATTTGGCAACAATCGTTTTGGTATGGACGACATGATGCTAACAAATACCGAGCGAACATCAGTACACTGATATCCCATCAGTTGAAATGAGGGAGGGGAAAAAAAGCCTTCAGAACCATCACTTATAACGGCTCTATGGATGCTGGCGAAAGTGAGGACCCACCGAGATCATCATCCGAAATGCATTCGAGTACACCGCCACCATCTGTGCAACATCAGCTCTGCCCAAAGTCAACCTTGGCTACCCCCACCACAGGCAGACAGGCATTTCATGCAGTCGATTCTTAACATGTAACCCCACAGCCTTACCCAAAGTCAATACAAAATCACCACTTCTTCAAGAATCTCTCAGGGATCACAATCCGGAACGTTCGCAAAAAGATTCTATGGACTCACAGAACAACATCATGGCGGCCAGCGCGCAAAGTTGGCTGCCTATTAAGGATCAGTTCGTGGATGCGTTGCGCGCTTTCAAGCAAAGGGCTCGACTCTCCAGCTCAGAAGAGCTGGAATTTTCCATGACAAGTCTTGACGATTTGAAGCTTGCAGTGCGCAAAATGGAGAGTGATCAAGAAAGCAGACGTTGCATGATGAATTTGAAGCGACTTGACCCATTTTTAAAGTCGATGGAAGAATACGGAAAACTTATCGAGATATTCGTGAACGTTAATGAGGTAGTTGCCTTCGTTTGGGTAAGTTTTTGTCTCCATCTCTTCTGCGTTCCCCCCTCTTATTTATGTGTCTCTTTTGTCTTCTTACTCTATTTCACTTCTTCCTTCCATCGATTGTTCTCGCCGCTGATGTTAATGTTCAGGGCCCAATGAAGTTCATCCTGCAAGTAAGCAACGCGAGCATTGAAACGCTTGATTGTCACCCAGCGCTAACCTTATCAAGGTCGCTTCTACACACGCGGAGGCCCTACATTGTATCCTGGACGCCTACCAGGAAATTGGGGAGCAAATACCTCTCCTGGCCAGCTACCAGAGCTTGTTTGCTGGCAATGACCACATGGGTCAAATTCTAAAGGATATATATACAGATATCTTGGAATTTCACCGAGAGACCTTGAGACACTTCAAATCAAAAGGTAATTTATCATCCTTGCTGCATTCATGAACCTTCGCTGAAACAATGGCTATTCAGTGTGGAAACAGCTCTTCCGTGCTACTTGGAAAGGCTTCAATTTGAGACTGAAAATGATCAAGGATAATTTGACTCGCCACAAACATCTCATAGAGAGCCGTGCGTCACTGATACAGTTTGAAGAAGTAAAAATTATTCGTCAACAACAGGAACAAATGTTTCAATTGATGGATCAATCAGCGCAGAGCAATCGCTTCTGTGAGGTAATGGAATGGCTATCGCCTTTCCTGCCAGATGGTCTGCAGGACTCTTACAAAGAAATAAGTTCCATCTGTCCAGATGCTGGACGATGGCTTCTGGAACATCCAAAGGTCAAAGACTGGCTTCTCCCGCAATATTGTACGACTCCGCTCTTGTGGCTCAATGGAATTCCAGGCGCAGGTCAGTGTTTTCGTTTCTTCTCAAACCACTGAGGATATTTGTAATTAAGAGATTCAACAGGCAAAACTATCCTAGCATCGCTTGTTGTAGACAAAGTCAAGACAATCCCTGAGGTGTCGGTCTCGTATTTTTATTTCAAGTTTCGAGATCAAACAAGAAACAGTATGCTGAGTGCCGCAAAGTCCATAACAGCACAATTGCTTCGTGAGGATATGGACGGGGATCTGTTGTATCAATTTTACGACAACAAATCGTCGTCGGGCAGTATGGCTCTAACGTCGCCAGATTTGGCCAAGGAGATGCTACACCAAGCGTTAGAAGGCAAATCGAAAACGAAATTCATCATACTTGACGGGCTAGATGAATGCGAAAGAAGTGAACGCAGAACAATAACTGCATGGTTCCAAGAAGAAGCCGAGACGCTGATAGGTAGTGATCCTGACAGTATACGGATAATGTTTGTGAGTCAGGACGATGGTGTAGGACGTAGAGATCTGGCTCAAGTTCCCATGATAAGGGTCTCTTCAGCTGAAAACAAGGAAGACATCAAGGCATTTGCGGAGAAATGGCAGCAGCGTATCGAGGAGCGTTTCGGGAACCTCCATGCAAGACTCTTTCACATTACCAACATAATTGTGGCAAGATCTCAAGGCGAGTATCAAGAATTTCCCTTGAGACATGTTGTTCTAACTTGAGCTAGGCATGTTTATTTTTGCGCGGCTTTTCGCAGAGTATCTTTTCAACCTAGGCTCTCCGGACCAACTGAAGCAGGAACTCAACCCTGAAAGATTGCCTGTGGAGCTTGATGACTTGTATGTAACCAAAAAAATATTTCAAGTATTCAATACTGACTTTAGATCTACCAGATACGACCGCATATTGTACCGCATTACGGATTCCCGTCCAGAACCACTTTCTGCCATGATTCGAAAGGTACTTGGCTGGATAGTCGCTGCTCAAAGGCCTCTGAGATGGCGCGAGCTACAGGGAGCCATCTCAGTGGACCTGGAGACTCAAGACGTAAATTTTGAGAAAAGGCTCCTCGACTCACCCGATATTCTCTTCGCATCATTAGTCCAGCAAGAATCCGACGACAGCATCACTTTGATCCACAGCACTGCGAAAGAGTAAGTTTTATTAGGCGAAGCATAGAATACATCTTCTGAAGATTTGCTAATCACAACCGTATTATAAAGGTATCTCCGCAGAACAAACTTTGTCCAATGGAGAAATCCAGACCACTCGTTGGCTATATTGAGCTTGGCCTATCTTAATCTTCCACCCTTTGACCCGTCTTACCCCGACGAGAATATTTCAAATTCGATCCTGACCGGTTTCTACTCATATGCAGAATATGCGCTTTCATGTTGGGCGTTAGACGTGGCGACCGCAGTCGGAGATGCGTCCCAAGCCGATGATCTCAGCAATCTAGTGGATACTTTAGATGTCTTCATTCCCATGCATTGGGAAGCGTCTTCGAGAATGAACAACATATCAGCATCAGTCAAACGAAAATTCATTCGTTTCGAGAAGGCCGACTGCTACGACGACCTACTACAGGCAGCATCATGGATGGAGAAACAACTCGAGGGTCCTGATAAGACCTGCCTTGATGAAGCACCACTTCGCTTGATGCAAGTTATCAAATCAATCCGAGAGGTATTTGAGCAAAAGATAGAGGATGGCTTGACAGACCAAGAGCAGGCTACTTTGATTCAGTACTATGGTGCATCTTGGTTCAAGTGTCCCCGTCTCAATTGCTACTACTTTCATCAAGGGTTCAAAAATGCCGGGCAACGAAAAGACCATGTGAATCGGCACGAGCGCCCTTTCTTATGCACCATCACAAATTGCCATTCGGCCAATTTTGGATTTGCTGCGAAGAATGAGCTTGAGAGACACATGCTCGATTTCCATGGCTTCGACATGTCGAATGCGGACGAGTTTCCTAAACAACAACTAAGAACAGCCCCTCATTCATCTACCAAGAACGCTCGCGACTTCAAATGCGAGCTTTGCAACAAAACATTCACGCAAAAGCACAATCTGGTAGCGCATGTTCGAGTCCACAACTCCGAGAAACCGTACCAATGCACCTTGTGCGACAAGAAGTTCACTCGCAAGAGAGATTGCAACAGGCATGAGCGCGGTCATGGAGAAAAAGAATCTATTTGTTTCGGCGAACTCGATGATGGTACTACGTGGGGTTGTAAGGCCTCATTTGGTAGGGCGGACACACTTGCTGCTCACCTTCGCTCAAAGGCTGGAAGAGAGTGTATGCGGCCAGTGATCCTGAGAGAACAAGAACTCAATGCAAAAGACATTTCATTGATGCCCTTCGCAGAGTTACTCAGGATTTGTGGATTAAGTCCCGAGAATATGGGGATTTCTCAGTCGACTCAGTGAGATACAATGGAAACTATGGTACTCACGAAGTGCGATTATTGCAAATCTATGCTGCAGATAGAAAATTTGGTTGGTCTGTTGCGGT